>NC_092250.1:20476616-20694116 GCF_036320965.1 Panulirus ornatus | reverse complement strand
AATTACGTCACGTGATGGCTGCCTGTAATGGTTATGAGGCACATCCTCCCGGGATCATGGGAGAGTCAGGCCGTAACGTGTAATTTTCGCGCAGTGAGCAGCATGGCTAATTGGCGGCGGAAGTTGGCCAATAAGTTAGTGTATGTTATAGCCAGGGTCGAGAGGTGTTACTCTCTCCTGCAACAAGACGTACAATGTGTAACCCTCCCAACGGAAGCTCTATATAATGGGGAGTTATTGATCATCTATACAGATGCGCTTATATGTTAATGGTCGTTAACTAGACTGGTAATGTACTTATTAAGCTGATGTGATACATGTAATGTACATTTGTGACGTACTCTTGTATGTAGGTAGCATCTTAACTTCAGGCTTCTTTACGTAACGTACATAACTACCATATATTGTACAAGTCAGGTTAAGACACAGCAAAGATGATTCTTCAGTACAACTGTAGAGTATCTGTAGGTGGCAGTGTATACCTAGCTTCACACAAAAACATTTCTGATGTCCTGTACACACATTGCTAATACAGCACTCTAGATCGTAGTCTGTACGCATGGCTGGCGTATTCAGCGTATTACATATATCTTGTGATACACTTCATTCATTCCACTTATACAAACAGAACAGTGTTCATCGTAACACCACGTAGATCAACAGAACACAGTTCATCGTAACACCACGTAGATCAACAGAACACAGTTCATCGTAACACCATGTAGATCAACAGAATAGTGTTCATCGTAAGAACTCTGTATCTCACCACCCATGCCAAACCTCAGCAGTGTTGTGAGGTTGTAATACAATGTATCCAGTAAGTGTGAGTATTTATACATCTCTATGGTCACCATCAGCTGAGGTTACCATGACTCACCATAATCTTCCTGAAATCAACATTAAACAAATCGTGAGTTATGTGCCGGGGTTTGCAGGGGAAAATGTATCTAATTTTGTGTGTGTGTGTGTGTGTGTGTGTGTGTGTGTGTGTGCGTCTGTGTGTATATTACCAGTCTTTACAGCATAGCGAAGGAGGGATGCACCTGTGCCGGCACAGCACTTGACATTCCTCTACTAAAATACGATTTTCTTAACTTTCGTATGTATTTACCAGCCATACTCTTATCACTCGCAGGCTATCGTAACTATCCTCTAATTAGACTCTGTAAACATACTTCTTAACATCATTTCTCATAGTTTTCTTGCTATGACCTCCTGTTGTTCTATCTATGCATTTTTTGAGGAACTGGTCACTTTGACATCATCAGACTGGGTGAAAAACTTAAAGGTTGTGATCAAATCATTCCTTATTCTTTTCTCTTCTATGATGAGATGATTTATGGTCTCTATACTTTTAGTATGGGTCAGATCTCGTAATTCTAGAACCATCGTTCTTTCCATTTTCTAGACTTTTCCAATTACCTATTTCTACTTTTTTGAGTAAGGTCACCAGACTTGAGGAGCATATGCTATATTTGATCTAATATACGCTGTGGATATAAGGCTGAACATTTCCTTATCTATGTACTAAATAGGATTATGATATATGTCTTGAGACTGTTCATGTCCCTCACAGCTCCCATAAAGTGGAGATATAGCGGCAGAAAATCGTCCTAGATACTATTGACTTTCTGGTACTCTTCAGCGTCCCGTCCTTATAACCTTGGCGTCGCCTCAGACCGAGTTCCTCCAACCATGTATCCGAGCAGCGTTGTAGTGGGTCTAGTGTCTCCTCGCAAGGCGACGTCGTCCACATCACTGTCTACTTCCCTCATGATCATCTTTGCATCATCCGTAAACATATTTAGGCTGTGGGTCCAGCCTGTCTGGCAAATCATTTGCATAATTAAGAAGCACACTGGTCCAAGCAGCGAGATCTGCTGCGCCACACTGTGACTCCAACCCATTTCGAGAAGGTTTTCCGTCAAGTGAGTCAGTTGTTCGTCTCATGATGTAATGTTATCCCAGGATTTGTCTGATTCCTGCCTGCAGGTCCAGCGTGTATACCGACCTCTTGCGTCATACAACATCGAATGCTTCTGTCAACCCGGGAAAACATATTCATGTAACGTTCTCTTTGGTCCACACTGGCGCTCACTCTCACCAAAGTTCTTGAGATAGGTTACACCACATGACTTCCCTTTCCCGAATCCGCTTTGATATTTCCTTAGTGACCCCCGCTATAGCTGGACCTGATCTCTGATTATCTTTCCCAGTGTTGTGTGCCAGAACGACGACGCTCCTTCCACAAACCGGTCTCCAGATCAGCACAAACTCCCGCTCTTCCTTCTCAAACGCGGGACTCACATTAGCCTCTCACTCTCCCCCGAGACCATACCTTCCTCCACTCCCCCGACACCATACCTTCCTCCACTCTCCCGACACCATACCTTCCTCCACTCCCCCGGCCCCATACCTTCCTCCACTCCCCCGACACCATACCTTCCTCCACTCCCCCGGCCCCATACCTTCCTCCACTCCCCCGACACCATACCTTCCTCCACTCCCCCGGCCCCATACCTTCCTCCTCTCCCCCGACACCATACCTTCCTCCACTCCCCCGGCCCCATACCTTCCTCCTCTCCCCCGACACCATACCTTCCTCCACTCCCCCGGCCCCATACCTTCCTCCACTCCCCCGACACCATACCTTCCTCCACTGTGACAACACTCAAGTTGTAATGTCGCTCCTCTTATGTTTACCTTGTGCTTTGTGGCGGTTCCTTCTGATTCCATGGGTCATAATGATGATAACTACTCTGGAAACGACAATTTCCTCCCGTTGAATTTACGATACTTGTGTGTGTGTGTGTGTGTGTGTGTGTGTGTGTGTGTGTGTGTGTGAGCATCGTCACCTACAGACGCCACCACACTTCCCTACCCACACACCTGAACACGATCATGGCTGTCATCCGCAGCGCTGGCGCCGCTCCGCCAGTCATCTACGTCACGAGATACGGATTAATCTAATGGTAAAGTCAACATCTATAAACATAAGTGGAGGTTGTGAGCGTAATTCATGGCAGATGAACAGGAAATGACAGAATGGCGCACGAATACAGAAATAAACTAGCTAATCTGCATATTGTTAAGTGAGATGAGATGTGTGGCGCGTGTCGAGCACCGCCGGGTACTGAGATGTGTGGCGCGTGTCGAGCACCGCCGGGTACTGATGCAAAATATAGTAAGACAATATATCCTGTTACTCAGGAGAATATCATATGTTCTACGTAAATAAAGATCAGTACCTCAATATTAGCCATCATAAATTTGAAGTAAATACAAAAAAATACCTAAATGAATACCAAAATATATATCAGTTATGTCCGCGATTGCCGTCCAATTATACCTTAAAATATTCTCACGAACACTTGAGCTACCAGCATCTTACCACCTCACCTCTGCGCATGATCAACCCGTCAAGCAAGGCTTCTAAATGTTTCACTTTTGTTTAATATCACTGATATGTAAACCCAACATGAACATCCATTCCAAGCCTGATATATATATATATATATATCTTTTTTCTTTCAAACTATTCGCCATTTCCCGTGTTAGCGAGGTAGCGTTAAGAACAGAGGACTGGGCCTTTTTCGGAATATATTCACTTGGCCCCCTTCTCTGTTCCTCCTTTTCAAAAATTAAAAAAAAAATGAGATCGGAGGCTTTCCAGCCCCCCGCTCCCTCCCCTTTTAGTCGCCTTCTACGACACGCAGGGAATACGTGGGAAGTATTCTTTCTCCCCTATCCCCAGGGATAATATATATATATATATATATATATATATATATATATATATATATATATATATATATATATATATATATATGTATGTATTGTAGAAAAGTATTAAAGGGAACGTTTATTAAGGCGTGTGACCCCTCGTGTCTGTGCTGGAGTGGCTCAA
Organism: Panulirus ornatus; assembly: GCF_036320965.1. Taxonomy (NCBI): domain Eukaryota; kingdom Metazoa; phylum Arthropoda; class Malacostraca; order Decapoda; family Palinuridae; genus Panulirus; species Panulirus ornatus. The sequence goes on along the minus strand of NC_092250.1, from coordinate 20,690,209 downwards.
GTGTTAACATTATGGTTAAAAACTTTGGTTCAAAATTGAGTCATCTGGTTAAAGTCATGGTTTAAAGCTGAGGTGAAAGGTTCAAGCTTCAGTTTTATAAATAGCATTAAAGCTTATCTTTAAGGTTCAGAATGTAAGGCTAAGGTTTCTGTATGGTAAGATATTGATTTATTTCTGAAGTTTAAGGTTAAATCAACTTATTTCTTAATAACAGATTTACTATGATGTTCTTCCTCGTCCAAAGTTTTACTTAAAGATTATATCTTAGTTTAACTTCAAGGTGTTACACCTAGATATATTTACTTCAAGGTGTTACACCTAGATATGTTTCAGAGCCGTAGTCCAAGGTTTTACCTTGAGGTTTATTTGGTGATTTTCAGTGTAAACAATGAAGGTTTTGATATGTTCTGATTTAAGCTTAACAGAGAAAATCGTTTACATGGTTTGCGTCAAAATTATTCTTATAATCTATAGATCAGTATTAAGGTAAGACTCCAATCTGAGCTTCACTTAGTGTTATCCGCCTAAGGTTCTACCATGAGGTTTATAGTTTTAGTTTAAGGTTCAGCCACAAGATTTACTAGATTAGTTTAGCTCAGTACTATGGTTTCACAACATGCCACGAGGATCTGATGACGTTACTGAAGACATCTCTAAACTGCTGGTAATTACTGGGATGTCGTTGTCCTCCTGGGATGTCCTGAAGCTGCTGAGAGGACCTGGTGACGTCATACAGTCGTGAAGACATTTCCCCCACATCCTGCAGGTTGTGGGAACGGTCGAGAGTCATATGATGGCTTCCTAAAGCTACACAGGATATCCCAGAGTTACTGAGGACGTACCCTGGCAAGGCAGAGGCCACAAACACAACGTTTGCTCCATAGTTGGGTGATGGTATGATGATATCCCAGAGCTCCTGACGAGGATGTCTCACAGGAGTACCTCCTAGGGCTGACAAGGATTTCTCTTAGCCTATCCCTGAGGGGGACAGAGAGCATCCTAGAGTTACTGAGGACATCCGATATCACAGGAGAGGCGCTGGGTACATCTTGGGTTGTTGATAACGCCTCCCAGCTTGTGAACATCCAACAGGATGTCTTATATATGATGAGAATTACAGAGGAAGTTCTCGAAGTACTGAGGAACTTTGACAGCTACTGCGAGGATGTAAGAGATAGTTGAGGGTGTTAGGCAGCAACCACACGGCACACAGCACCTACAAGAGGAATTGAGGATGTCCAGTAACTGCCGACAGACATATACGAAATTGAGAACATAATGGAAATGTTCCATTAGTGTTGCAAACGGTGAAAATAAAGAAAAGACAGTGAATATGTTGAGGTAGAATTCCAACAAACTCCATCTACACAGGGAGAGGTCCTCCTCCAGTCGCCCACACAACACTCGCCACTTATAAGGATCGCCAGCCACTGAGACGTCAGCAGTACGTCAACAGTGGGTCTCCGTGGGCACTTCTCTGTGGATCCTGCGGCAGGATTGGCTGGCTGCGACGCCTGCTACTCATACTCGATTGCCATTGGTCACTGTACATGAAAGGTATGCCGCGATTGGCAGGCTCATATTTCTTGTCAGTAATGGGTACTGGTGTGGATATATCATCTCCGTTATTGGGTTAGTTTCCTCTGAGATTCTGTCCTACTTGCAGTAGTGCAAGAGAGAATGATAAGACACAACAGGGTGCTCTTTCCTCACTCCAGATAACGCCGTACGCACTGCACAGAAGATGCTAACATTCAGCCAAGCTGATGGGAAGGTTCTGAAAGTAAGACAGATATTCTAACACAGAACTCGCAAGTTATCAAGATGATGAAATACATCAAGCTTTGTACGTTATTTGATTTTCAGATTAGAATTTGATGATGAGACACATACAACCGTTAAGACTTTACATAGGAAAGAAATCATAACAGACGCAAGATATACGTATAACAAATATGCACAACAACAATACTTATATAACGATGAGATCATTTGTTAAGTTCTGCCAGGTGTGTGTGTGTGTATAATGTTAACGAATATTAAGCATGAAGGCGCTCCAGACTTGCGTGGTTGACCTCGTGTGTACAAGATGATGTACAGAATAATGTTGTTGGCCCGGGCCTGGCCAGCCCTCCCTTCAGCAACCTCGTCTGTGGCAAACATATGGCCATGAAGCAGAGCACTGCACACCTGTCCTCCACCCGGAAGCACAGCACTGCACACCTGTCCTCCACCCGGAAGCACAGCACTGCACACCTGTCCTCCACCTGGAAGCACAGCACTGCACACCTGTCCTCCAGCCAGGAGCACTGCACACCTGTCCTCCCCCCAGAAGCAGAGCACTGCACACCTGTCCTCCACCCGGAGGGAGAGAACTGCACACCTGTCCTCCACCCAGAAGCAGAGCACTGCACACCTGTCCTCCAGCCAGGAGCACTGCACACCTGTCCTCCACACGGAAGCAGAGCACTGCACACCTGTCCTCCATACGGAGGGAGAGCACTGTACACCTGTCCTCCAGCTGGACAGAACACTGCACACCTGTCCTCCAGCCGGGCAGAACACTGCACACCTGTCCTCCATACACCCGCTACACACTGGAAAAATTAAACAGACTTATCAAAGTGATCAACATTAGATGGTGTTAAGTGTTGCCTCAGACACATGGACCGTTCAACTGAGAAGATATAGCCCACTGGAAAGGATGAGATAACCACTGAGAAAAGAAAACGCCACTGATGAAATAGTTTGAAAGTAGTAAACACCCATTTAGCCAGAGAATCTACAAACTGTGGAAGGTGAAGAATGTACTCACTGGTCAAGAAAGAATGTACTCAGTGGTCAAGAAAGAATGTACTCAGTGGTCAAGGAAGAATGTAATTAGTGGTCAAGGAAAAATGTACTTAGTGGTTAAGGAATAATGTACTCAGTGGTCAAGGAAGAATGTACTCAGTGGTCAAGGAAAAATGTACTCAGTGGTCAAGAAAGAATGTACTCAGTGGTCAAGGAAGAATGTACTCACTGGTCAAGAAAGAATGTACTCAGTGGTCAAGGAAGAATGTAATTAGTGGTCAAGGAAAAATGTACTTAGTGGTTAAGGAATAATGTACTCAGTGGTCAAGGAAAAATGTACTTAGTGGTTAAGGAATAATGTACTCAGTGGTCAAGGAAAAATGTACTTAGTGGTTAAGGAATAATGTACTCAGTGGTCAAGGAAAAATGTACTTAGTGGTTAAGGAATAATGTACTCAGTGGTCAAGAAAGAATGTACTCAGTGGTCAAGGAAAAATGTACTTAGTGGTTAAGGAATAATGTACTCAGTGGTCAAGGAAGAATGTACTCAGTGGTCAAGGAAGAATGTACTCACTGGTCAAGAAAGAATGTACTCAGTGGTCAAGGAAAAATGTACTTAGTGGTTAAGGAATAATGTACTCAGTGGTCAAGAAAGAATGTACTCAGTGGTCAAGAAAGAATGTACTCAGTGGTCAAGAAAGAATGTACTCAGTGGTCAAGAAAGAATGTACTCAGTGGTCAAGGAAGAATGTACTCAGTGGTCAAGGAAGAATGTACTCACTGGTCAAGAAAGAATGTACTCAGTGGTCAAGGAAGAATGTACTCAGTGGTCAAGGAAGAATGTACTCACTGGTCAAGAAAGAATGTACTCAGTGGTCAAGGAAGAATGTACTCAGTGGTCAAGAAAGAATGTACTCAGTGGTCAAGGAAGAATGTACTCAGTGGTCAAGGAAGAATGTACTCAGTGGTCAAGGAAAAATGTACTTAGTGGTTAAGGAATAATGTAATTAGTGGTCAAGGAAAAATGTACTTAGTGGTTAAGGAATAATGTACTCAGTGGTCAAGGAAGAATGTACTCAGTGGTCAAGGAAAAATGTACTCAGTGGTCAAGGAAGAATGTACTCAGTGGTCAGGGAAGAATGTACTCAATGGTCAGGGAGGAATGTACTCAGTGGTCACGGAGGAATGTACTCGGTGGTCAGGGAAGAATGTACTCAATGGTCAGGGAGGAATGTACTCAGTGGTCAAGGAAAAATGTACTTAGTGGTTAAGGAATAATGTACTCAGTGGTCAAGGAAGAATGTACTCAGTGGTCAAGGAAGAATGTACTCAATGGTCAGGGAGGAATGTACTCAGTGGTCAAGGAAGAATGTACTCAATGGTCAGGGAGGAATGTACTCAGTGGTCAAGGAAGAATGTACTCAATGGTCAGGGAGGAATGTACTCAGTGGTCAAGGAAAAATGTACTTAGTGGTTAAGGAATAATGTACTCAGTGGTCAAGAAAGAATGTACTCAGTGGTCAAGGAAGAATGTACTCAGTGGTCAAGGAAAAATGTACTTAGTGGTTAAGGAATAATGTACTCAGTGGTCAAGGAAGAATGTACTCAATGGTCAGGGAGGAATGTACTCAGTGGTCAAGGAAAAATGTACTTAGTGGTTAAGGAATAATGTACTCAGTGGTCAAGAAAGAATGTACTCAGTGGTCAAGAAAGAATGTACTCAGTGGTCAAGGAAGAATGTACTCAGTGGTCAAGGAAGAATGTACTCAATGGTCAGGGAGGAATGTACTCAGTGGTCAAGGAAGAATGTAATTAGTGGTCAAGGAAAAATGTACTTAGTGGTTAAGGAATAATGTACTCAGTGGTCAAGGAAAAATGTACTTAGTGGTTAAGGAATAATGTACTCAGTGGTCAAGGAAGAATGTACTCAATGGTCAGGGAGGAATGTACTCAGTGGTCAAGGAAGAATGTACTCAATGGTCAGGGAGGAATGTACTCAGTGGTCAAGGAAAAATGTACTTAGTGGTTAAGGAATAATGTACTCAGTGGTCAAGGAAAAATGTACTTAGTGGTTAAGGAATAATGTACTCAGTGGTCAAGGAAAAATGTACTTAGTGGTTAAGGAATAATGTACTCAGTGGTCAAGAAAGAATGTACTCAGTGGTCAAGGAAGAATGTACTCAATGGTCAGGGAGGAATGTACTCAGTGGTCAAGAAAGAATGTACTCAGTGGTCAAGGAAGAATGTACTCAATGGTCAGGGAGGAATGTACTCAGTGGTCAAGGAAGAATGTACTCAATGGTCAGGGAGGAATGTACTCAGTGGTTAGTCAGGGTTTTTAGTGTCTGTGCTAAGGTAATTGAGTACTGGCACAATGCATGTATAGTACCATTACAGAAAAGCTAAAGAGACAAGAGGGAACACCTGAATTACAGAGACATAAGTCTGCTGGGTGTACCTGGTCAGGAGTGGCGATTGAATGGTAGCATACATCACAGAGCACTAGACTGGGGAGGAGCAATGTGGCTTCAGGGGTGATGAAGGATGTGTTGACCAGGTATTTGCTTTGAAAAACTGAAGTGATAGATGCTTAGAAATAGAAAGGGATCTGTGTGTGCCATCTATGGAGTTGGAGGAAGCGCATGGCATGACTGCCATAGATGACTACGGAAGATGCTACAAATGTATGGTGAGAGAGGAAAGCTGCCGAATACAATGAAGAGATTTTACTAGGATAGTAAGGCGTGCGAGCAAGAGAGGAGGAGGAGGGTGAGTTGTTCCAAGTGAAGGTGGGTCGGCATCAAGGGTGTGTAATGTCACAATGTTTGTTTAATGTGTTCATGGATGGGATGGTGAAGGAGGTGCGGCTCTTTAGTATACTGGATTAGTGGAGGTGTCTGGAATGTCTGTTGCCGTTTACAGATAGATGATGATATTAGTGGCTCTGATGGCAGTCCAGATAAAGAAACTCCATTAGATGATATCTGAGACCGAGAATATGTGTAAAAGGAGGAAGTTGAGTGCTAATATGAATCAGAGTAAGATAATGAGGCTATGTGATAAGGGTAACAGGAAGAGGTGAAGAGGAAGTATTGAAAGAAAGTGAAGTACTAAAAGGAGTGGATATGACAGCTGAAGTGTGACTTGAAGTGGGATGGACGGGAAAACTCCCGAGTACATTGAGGACTGTATGGGAGGAGACGTGAATGTCTGTTAGGGTAAATCGTTATGTTTGACGTCAGAATAGCCCAAAAGGGTCTTATGGATCCGCCTTGCCATCGAGTTGAACCAGTCCAGATGAAGCGAACAAGAAAAACCAAAGAATTGGTGTGTGGGGTTTGACCACGGATGGTGGGCACTGGTTTTCGTGCATGATATGTAGTGGATGTGAGTAAATCAGGTCGTTGATTTGCTTGTCATTTGCTATATCTCGTTGAAGCTAGAAACGCAAACAAGCATGAAAAAAATGTATATATATATATATATATATATATATATATATATATATATATATATATATATATATATGTGTGTGTGTGTGTGTGTGTGTGTGTGTGTTTGTGTGTGTGTGTGTGTGTGAGTGTGTGTGTGTGTTAAGAAATGAACAGCAGAACTGCGAATCAATCGTGTAGATACATCAACGGATCCAAGTGAAGTAGTGTTCCGGATGTGTTCCTTAGGTTCAGTGTCTGGTTGGCAGACACACTGTTGGTAACATTGATATCAAAGCAGACCACGAGAAATATTACTCCAGTTGAGAACAATACTAGCAGCACTGACAGTATCAGTAGCAACACTAGCAGCACTGACATCATCAATAGCGACACTAGAAGCATCAACTGAGTAAATAGCAACACTAAGAGCACTAATAGTATTGATAGCAGCTCTAGGAGACTGACCAGGCCCTTATCATCGACATGGTTACCATGATCCAAGCAACATCATTACTGGAACTAAATCGACCAGCGTCAAAGAAGAATTTACCATCAATAGCTACCTGACCACGACCATGACCACAACATCACCAATAACTTTCCTGAAGTCACAACCATGACCACAACATCATCAATAACTTTTCTGACGTCACAATCATGACTAGATCATGATCATTAACTTCCCTGACATCACAACCATCACCACAACATCATCAATAACTTTCCTGACGACACAATCATGACTAGAACATGATCATTAACTTCACTGACATCACAACCATCACCACAACATCATCAATAACTTTCCTGACGACACAATCATCCCTAGAACATGATCATTAACTTCCCTGACATCACAACCATCACCACAACATCATAATTACTTTCCTTCATCGTAATCATGACCACAACGGCATCATCAACTTCCCTCTATGATAGTTATGATCACCATATCAACAATAACCTCCCTTCATCATAATCATGACTACAACATCATCCTTAATTCCCTGGTATCACAAAAATTACCACACCATTGATAATGATAACCCTGACATCACAATATTGACCACAACATCGTCACTGACTCCTGTGTGCCCTGAGCATCATTGGTAATATTACCACCATAAGGACTGAAGTTGACCCACATCATCACTACTAGTGATTCAGCCATCCCACGTCATCATTACTGGTGATCCAGCCATCCCACATCATCACTAATGGTGATTCAGCCATCCCACATCATCACTACCAGTGATCCAGCCATCCCACATCATCACTACTAGTGATTCAGCCATTCCACATCATCACTAATGGTGATTCAGCCATTCCACATCATCACTACCAGTGATCCAGCCATCCCACATCATCACTACCAGTGATCCAGCCATCCCACATCCTCACTACCAGTGATTCAGCCATCCCACATCATCACTACTAGTGATTCAGCCATCCCACATCATCACTACTAGTAATTCAGCCATCCCACATCATCACTACTAGTGATTCAGCCATCCCACATCATCACTACTAGTGATTCAGCCATCCCACATCATCACTACTAGTGATTCAGCCATCCCACATCATCACTACTAGTGATTCAGCATCCCACATCATCACTACTAGTGATTCAGCCATCCCACATCATCACTACTAGTGATTCAGCCATCCCACATCATCACTACTAGTGATTCAGCCACCATCTCTCATGATAAGGGCAACAACTGGCAAGAAACAAAAATCCAAACAAGTAGTACATGTATTGCAGTATCTTCAGTAGCCAAGAGGGACAGTACATGCACTGTAGTACCTCCAGTAACGAGGAGGGACAGTACATGCACTGTAGTACCTCCAGTAACGAGGAGGGACAGTACATGCACTGTAGTACCTCCAGTAACGAGGAGGGACAGTACATGCACTGTAGTACCTCCAGTAACGAGGAGGGACAGTACATGCACTGTAGTACCTCCAGTAACGAGGAGGGGCAGTACATGTGCCACAATACTTTCAGTAGCCAGAGAGAGTAGCGCTACCATCTATAAGATAAACAGAGATCGGTCAGTATTCTCTCTCCGATCAGGGGCAACATAGCTCTATAAGACCTCTGCCCTTCATCGAAAAGCGATCACATGGCCATAATTCTGTCTTCCATACAGGATGCACAGCGCCAGTCTCTCAATCCATCTAAATTACGAGTATTGATTCCTTTGATCATAGGGCGCAGACCAGCAGCACAGCCTCTTTCTTCATGTTCAACAGTGACAAATAAGTTACTGTTCATGTTGATATCTAAGTATTCATCCATGCATATGTAAACCAAGTGATTCTCATACTCGATCATTCATTCAGATTTCCAGTAGCTCATAATTTGTTAATCATCTCGGGTAATATTCTCTACGAACGATATATTTCACAACTGTTTTTTATCAAATAAATATGGATATCTTACATTTGGGAAAAAATGATATTTATCTTGTTGCAGAGGTATGAGTCCTTAGGTCGCCATTATGTGTTTCTGCAGCTTATAACCTCTCCTGACCTGTGTTCCTGCAACTTATAATCTACTCTGACCTGTGTTCCTGTGTCTTAATAACCTCCCCTGACCTAGGGTCTCACTGGCCGGCCAGAAATGCTACCCTTGAGAAACTCCTGCTGTGTACCTGACGGAAGCCCTGCCACCTACTGTGTAAACTCATGTAGCCTGATGCATTTCCTTTTATTTCCGACCTGAGGGAGGCTGCTTGCCTTTGCTGTCTACCTGACGGAAGCTGTTTCATTTGTTGCGTTCCTGACAGAGGCTGTATCACGTGTTGTGTACCTGACGGAGGGTAACCTCACCTGGAGCGTAGTAGGGCAGTGCCGGGGGAAGAGCCGTCATTATAGGAGGCCCTCTGTTGCCGGCGTCGGAGGTAGATGGCACGGAAAAGGCTGTCGATTGGCCGCCTATGTCAGGGATGAGCATCTGGGGCAGGTGTGGCGGCGGGAAGCGGGGAGCAGCTGCAGCAGATGTGCCCAGAGCCGCGGGTGGAGGAGGTAAGCACCTCAGACACCTGCGGTTGTGGTCACCAAAACGTCAGGCCGCGTCAAGTAGGACTTGTTCACAGAAGTAGTGGCGGTGCGTGTCACAGCCGCAGCGGGTCCACACCGTTGCAACACAAACTATTGCAAACTTTGTGGTGTCCTTGACACTTCAACATCCAGTCCTGCGTCAGCGGAGTTTGGCAACCAACTTTTTTGTCAACATCACTCTGGCAACTTCACCGTATCACGATCTTCACACGGATGACGTTGGTAGACACGAACAACGCACGCACACCCGGCGCAGTGGTTCCGTACGCACCTGCGACTAGCTAGTGACTACACCTGCGCTCATTCGCAAAATATACACTGACTACCTAACCTGACTACCTCCGCCACCTGCTGTTCCTATGGCCCAACACGCCACGCTGAGACAAAGGGATACTCGATCTTATTGGTCTCAATGGACAGGTAGAACAGAAGCCTCGCTCTCATTGGCTGCGAGGAGGAGCCACTGCCCGTGACTCACCGGCGCCTGATTGGTTGATAAGGTATACAGGGGCGGGACTCCGGCGGGCTCCGGAGGGCGAGGCGGAAGTGTCTCATCAAGGGAAGGCGGGGCCTGACGCTGGCGGGAAATGAACAAAGTTACACCCGGGGCGACGCGTCCTGGAATGTTGTCAGCCAGTAAGTCACCACCATTGTTGACGGACCGGCCTCACTGCACGCGACCGACGCGTCGCACCCGCCCCTATGACTAGCCGACCCCGCTGCACGCGACCGACGCGTCGCACCGCTCCTCTGAAAACCAGCTCTACTGCACGCGACCGAAGCGTCGCATCGCACCGCTCATCAGACGGACCAATTCCGCTTCACGCGATCAACGCGTCGAAATCCCTCCCTACCCCACACCCATGGTGGCGGGGCCTCATGCTGGCGGTGTGGACACTATTGTCAGGCTACATGTGACAGGTGGAGGACGTACCTCACAACAGCATCACTCTGACTAACTGTAAGCCACACCAGGCTACACCAGGGGCGATAGGCTACACCAGGGACACCAAACAACACCAGGGGCACCAACCAACACAAGGGTACACCAGGGGCACCAACCAACACAAGGGTACACCAGGGGCACCAACAAACCTAGGCTACACCAGGGACACCAACCAGCACCGGGAAAATGATGCTACACTAGGAGCGTCAAGGATACATGCTACACCAGGAGCATCAAGGACACATGCTACACCAGGAGCATCAAGGACACATGCTACACCAGGAGCATCAAGGACACATGCTACACCAGAAACATCAAGGACACATGCTACACTAGGAGCATCAAGGACACATGCTACACCAGAAACATCAAGGACACATGCTACACCAGGAGCATCAAGGACACATGCTACACCAGGAGCATCAAGAACACATGCTACACCAGGAGCACCAAGGACACATGCTACACCAGGGGCATCAAGGACACATGCTACACCAGGAGCATCAAGAACACATGCTACACCAGGAGCATCAAGGACACATGCTACACCAGGGGCATCAAGGACACATGCTACACCAGGGGCATCAAGAACACATGCTACACCAGGAGCATCAAGGACACATGCTACACCAGGGGCATCAAGGACACATGCTACACCAGGAGCATCAAGAACACATGCTACACCAGGAGCATCAAGGACACATGCTACACCAGGGGCATCAAGGACACATGCTACACCAGGAGCATCAAGAACACATGCTACACCAGGAGCATCAAGGACACATGCTACACCAGGAGCATCAAGGACACATGCTACACCTGGAGCATCAAGAACACATGCTACACCAGGAGCATCAAGGACACATGCTACACCAGGAGCATCAAGAACACATGCTACACCAGGAGCATCAAGGACACATGCTACACCAGTAAGCATCAAGGACACATGCTACACCAGGAGCATCAAGGACACATGCTATACCAGGAGCATCAAGGACACATGCTACACCAGGAGCATCAAGGACACATGCTATACCAGGAGCATCAAGAACACATGCTACACCAGTAAGCATCAAGGACACATGCTACACCAGGAGCATCAAGGACACATGCTATACCAGGAGCATCAAGGACACATGCTACACCAGGAGCATCAAGGACACATGCTATACCAGGAGCATCAAGGACACATGCTACACCAGGAGCATCAAGGACACATACTACACCAGGAGCACCAAGGACACATACTGCACCAGGAGGACCAAGGACACATGCTACACCAGGAGCATCAAGGACACATGCTACACTAGGAGTATCAAGGACACATGCTACACCAGGACTTTCAAGGACACATACTACACTAGGAGCATCTGGAACACATGCTACACCAGGAGCATCAAGGACACATGCTACACCAGGAGCATCAAGGACACATGCTACACCAGGAGCATCAAGGACACATGCTACACCAGGAGCATCAAGGACACATGCTACACCTGGAGCATCAAGGACACATGCTACACCAGGAGCATCAAGGACACATGCTACACCAGGAGCATCAAGGACACATGCTACACCAGGAGCATCAAGAACACATGCTACACCAGGAGCATCAAGGACACATGCTACACCAGGAGCATCAAGAACACATGCTACACCAGGAGCATCAAGGACACATGCTACACCTGGAGCATCAAGGACACATGCTACACCAGTAAGCATCAAGGACACATGCTACACCAGGAGCATCAAGGACACATGCTATACCAGGAGCATCAAGGACACATGCTACACCAGGAGCATCAAGGACACATACTACACCTGGAGCATCAAGAACACATGCTACACCAGGAGCATCAAGGACACATACTACACCTGGAGCATCAAGGACACATACTACACCTGGAGCATCAAGGACACATGCTACACTAGGGGCATCAAGGACACATACTACACAAGGAGCATCAAGGACACATGCTACACCAGGAGCATCAAGGACACATGCTACACCAGGAGCACCAAGGACACATACTACACCAGGAGGACCAAGGACACATGCTACACCAGGAGCACCAAGGACACATACTACACAAGGAGCATCAAGGACACATGCTACACCAGGAGCATCAAGGACACATGCTACACCTGGAGCATCAAGGACACATGCTACACTAGGGGCATCAAGGACACATACTACACCTGGAGCATCAAGGACACATGCTACACCAGGGGCATCAAGGACACATGCTGCACCAGGAACGTCAAGGACACATGCTACACCAAGTACCCCACACTACACCAGGTACACCACACTTCACCAGGCACACAGGTACACCATACTACACCAGGTACATCACACTACAGCAGGTACACCACACTGCACGAGTTACACTACACTACACCAGGTACACCATACTACACCAGGTACACCACACTACACCAGGTACACCATACACCAATGGAAACATCACATTAGACAGGAACACAAGGGAACTAACTGTCTCTTATGTTGGACGGAGAGTTGTATAAATACGAAGGATTGATCAAAATGGTACATCTTCTAATGTGTTTATAGTTCCCCTAACCTAACCGAACCTAACCTAACCAAACGCAAACTAACCTGACCTAACCTAACCTCACCTAACCTACTGCTCTTGACTGGAACAGATGGAATTTCAAAAACGTCCATACTGTGTGAGAGATCAATTTAGTCCAAGTTTCAATTTCTGTCATTTATGTTCTTCTGTCTCTTAGAAACACAATCTTCAGTCGTTCACTTCTGTTATGATCATAATTTAGTATGTAATTGTCTGCTGTTACCCTTTTGATAAATTTTATGCTTATCTATAAAATGGAAAAATTTTATAAATTTCGTCATCAGATTTTAAAGTAGTATATATATATATATATATATATATATATATATATATATATATATATATATATATATATATAGATAGATAGATAGATAGATAGATAGATAGATAGATACAGATATAAATATATAGTAAGTAGATAGGCAGATTGACACACAGAGGTAGACTGATAGATAGATAGATAGACAGGTAGATAGACAGACAGACAGACAGGAATATAGGGAGACAGGCAAGTTGATAGATCAACAGATAGACAGCCAGACAGGTGATAACACAGACAGATAGACAAGTAGACAGACAGGCGGAAAGGTAGACAGAGAGACAGATAGACAGGGTCATCATCACATGACAGATGTAGCTGGTGGCCCGACGTCGACCGTTGGGGATGGCAGGTGTCCCGGGCTGAGCACAGCTGTTGTGACACATGTCTCTCTCTCTCTGTGTGTGTGTGTGTGTGTGTGTGTGTGTGTGTAGTTGGTCGGCAGGAGCCATGGACCGGTAATAGCCGCTTGGTTATCACGAGGGAATTAACGACTGCTTCATTGTCGGCCAACACTTCATCGAGTGTCAAGTGGCTGTCCTCTCCAAGCCATCTTTCCTCTCTCTCTCTCTCTCTCTCTCTCTCTCTCTCTCTCTCTCTCTCATTATATATATATATATATATATATATATATATATATATATATATATATATATATATATATATATATATATGTTTGTGTGTGTGTGTGTGTGTGTGTGTGTGTGGGTGTATAATCGGTATTAACTGTGTAATGGTCATTTGTAACAACCACGTCAGAACTCGTTCTAAAACTTCCAAGGAAACATTCTGTGTATGATGGTACAGTACAGCTGTGTTGTATATGGCGCCTCACACCATGTACAGTAGCACATACGGCACAGTTTACAATGCTAAGAGTCATTATAATTCATAGTTTCACAATTTCATATTGAGCAGTCACTTCCAAGGCTCAGGAGCCTAATGTCTTGCCTTCATGTGTTGACCAGTATTCAGAACTGATATCTATCAGAGCTACTTAAGTCAGCTTTGACGTAACATGTATACATGTAGCCAGCCTACTGTCGGCATGAGTCACATGTGTGGCCCACTATCCTGGTGAGTCAGACGTGTGGCCCACTATCCTGGTAAGTCAGACGTGTGGCCCACTATCCTGAGAGTCAGACGTGTGGCCCACTATCCTGGTGAGTCAGACGTGTGGCCCACTATCCTGGTGAGTCAGACGTGTGGCCCACTATCCTGAGAGTCAGACGTGTGGCCCACTATCCTGAGAGTCAGACGTGTGGCCCACTATCCTGAGAGTCAGACGTGTGGCCCACTATCCTGGTGAGTCAGACGTGTGGCCCACTATCCTGGTGAGTCAGACGTGTGGCCCACTATCCTGGTGAGTCAGACGTGTGGCCCACTATCCTGGTGAGTCAGACGTGTGGCCCACTATCCTGGTGAGTCACTGGGATTTGACTGTTTTTTAAATAAACAAAAAGTACCCCAAGATGATTTCAACATTATCAAAAATACTTCATGAAAGATTGACATTCTGTCTTAATGAAAAGCCATGTGTACGTGAAGTATACACAGGTGTATACGGGTACGTAAAGATTTTATACAGGTGTATGCGGGTACGTGAAGTATACACAGGTGTATACGGGTACGTGAAGTATACACAGGTGTATACGGGTACGTGAAGTATACACAGGTGTATACGGGTACGAACGAAACAGCGGACCTGACACTCCCGTATGAATGTTTTGTGTTAAGTTCTTTCATATGTTGTTATGTGAAGCAGTTCCAGGAAGGCCGCCACTTGGCAGACAGAGGCAGCAGACTTCACCGTGGCCTGGAGGAAACCCCTCATTAATATGCATGTCCAATACCTCAGTGGTTGTTAATGGTAGTTTGTGTCGTGAGCAAACTGATTACGAGAGGAGGAGGTAAACACAGAAGGATCAGGCAGGCGGAGATGATGATAATGATGATGGTTCAGGTGGTGTGAGGGGCCGCTGAGACGCCATGAGAGGCAGCAGTCATTACTTGGAGGGTTAGTCATTACAACAAATGAGATATAGTGAGAGTGGAGGCACCTGCCTGAGGAACCACCAGGATCAGTCAGGGTTCAGCACTAGTGTGGTGATCCGACACTACTGGTCACTGAGGGACAGCAAGAGGACAAGCGCCAGCGAGGCCAGCCACACCAGTCACCCGCCTCAGACAACACCTCTCAGGCAACAGTCAGGTGAACCCATTACCCAGGGAACTGTCGAGTGGCTGTTGAAACTCTTGCTTCAAATTTAATCTCGAGAAGAACCAGTCGGTAGACAGTAAACCATCAGGGAGCTGTAGTCAAGCTATAAGCAGGTACGCAATATAACAAGGAGCCACCAAACTCAAGAGTTAAGCTCCCAAATTGGCATGTAGACTGGACGGTGGTAAACACACTAAATTACAGGCCAGACATCCCTGCAACAAGGGCTAATATACGCTCAGTTATCTGGTAGGCAGGCATGCGGACACGGGGGCAGGCCAGGGGCAGGCTGGGCCAGATCGTCGGGCAAGCAGGACCGCGGCAGGAGCGTCGGTGCGACGCTGGATGAGGTTAGTACGAGACTTGTGACGGGCTTGCGGGGCCCTGGCTCGGACTCGGACACCTCCGGCTACTGGTTTTACACTTGAGGTTTGTACGGCGAGGAAGGCCGTAGAGGCATATCCCTCGCTGCACCGGCTCAGGCCAACTGAACCCTGCACCTCAAGACTTTATGAATTGTATTTATATTTCCAAAGGGCGTCATCTGCGGTCCGAGTGAGGGGTAAATAATACAGAGTGGTGATGTATTGAAGTGCCTGGAGATGGTATCGGGTGTACTTAGAGCGGCGTGGGGCACGGGCGGACACCCTCTGTCATACCTTTTAAGGCCTCCGTTACGTGCGAAAAGAACAAGGCTCATCCGAAACCCGTCGTAACCCGGGGACTCTATTCAGACAACATATAGCCCATGTATTCAACTTACAGAGAGATGAGAATCCCATGAGGCCAAAGAGAGACTTAACTCCCTCTGCCCTAGAGAGGTCTGTAAGGTAGTCGGCTGAAGTTTTCCATTATGGTGCAAAGTTAGGCTGGACGTGGCGCTCCTTCCAAGACCCCGACACTCACGCGATACTGGCATGGCAATGAGGTGCTGATAGGCCCTTGATAGCCAGCATGGGCAACACCTACACTGCCAGAGCCTCGATGTGGACCCACAGTAAGAAGATATACCGTGACAGACAGAACAGGCGCTAGGAAGGCTTAGACAAGGAGCCGAGGGGATACTCAGAGCCTGAGAGAGACAGAGATACCGTAAGGACTTGGCAGTGACCTATGGTGAGGAAGTGGTCCTTGACACTCACATCGGGTACTAGAAATGCCTCAGACTCGAGAAAATGGTGAAGAGTATGAAACCCAGGAAATGTTCCGGAGGGGACAGAACACGAGCAACGAGGAGAGAAGTGTCAGGAGGTCTTCATGATCAAGCCACGAATAAAAAAAATGTTCGGTGAAAGACAAAACGCAGGAAAAGTTTCGGCATGTATAGACCCAAGAAAAGAGGAGTGACCTTGACAGAGAAAGCTGGGACAAAGACAACCTTGAATGAACAGAAAGAACAAATAAGAGACCCCCAACATACAACATATAGAGGATACAGACACCGGGAGATATAGAAGGATAGAGACAGACAGAAGAAAACCAGTCAGGCTCCGTAATGCAGCGGTGGAGGGGAAGGCCTTTGAGAAAGGAAAGGTAACATGTGTACATGTTCAGCATAACAATATGTCACCTACAATTTCGTTTTTCTTTTCATTTTAAAGCGAGTGAACTTACGTCTGTTGGCACCAATCATCCCCATGTCTAATACTGAGTTACGTCATCTTTTAACGAGAAACAGAATGAGCTGCCTGGTGTCTCTAGCCTTCCGGATTTTATGAGTTTCTTCTTTTAAAAAGGATCAGAAACAGTGTACAGATTACACTGTGTGGATAGTATTGAAGTTCTTCGGCAACAAGATGTGATTCTTGAGCTTGAGGAGTCAACCCTGTTGTAGGATGACGTGTCATCTGAACTCACCAATAGGGATCCGAGTAAAGGATTGTACCGTCGTGCTTAAGAGGTTAACTCAGTGTTTACAGCATTGGAACAGAAGACCAAAGCATTATTATGGACGAGCTGCACCCTTCAAAATGCCCCTTGTCTACATAAGGAGTTTCGTGCATCTTTTGTCTCCTTGTGACATGAAAACAGAATCAAAAGAAACGAAATTGCGAAATCAACATATATTTTTCTTTTACATTCTCAGACGTGGCTCGGGTAAAGCATGCCTAAGTCGAGGACAGTCGTAAACTAGTGAAATAATGTATTTGTTACACTAAGTTGACGAAGGATTGTTGGAACTCATCTTGTGTTTTATGAACCCAGACCTTGGAAGTGGAAATGTTATACGAATAGGAAAACGAAGGAGGAGCATTGCGTTGCTTCGTGGCTCAGGGAAAGGAGAACTAATAACGGTTAATCTTCATGTGGATGGTTACTACACTCAGACTGTGGAAAAAAGCAGACAGTCACGTGCTAATGATCAAGGTCTTGGGTGCTGGGACACACGCAGACACCTCACCAGAACTGTGCCGGAAACAATGCCTGTAGAACAGGAGAGAGAGAGAGAGAGAGAGAGAGAGAGAGAGAGAGAGAGAGAGAGAGAGAGAGAGAGAGAGAGAGCATCACGGAGGATGGTTGAAGACGTGAGAGGTGGATAAAAAGGCACCTCGGATATGTGAGCACCGCTGCAGACAGGGGGCGGGCGAGTGAGACCACAGTAGACATGGATCAGCTGCTGAGGAGACGTATACCTGCAGGACTTGTAATGTTGACTGTGCGGGGACCCAGGATGAAGTGAAGATATGGTTCAGTTTAACAAACATGTTATTCCTAGGTTGAATGATAGTGCTTTACATTCAGTACCAGAAAACAAGTGACATTTAGAAAGAGACGCAGATAGAAAATGTGATTTCAACTGTTCATTCTAACCAGGCTAGTGATTCCCCATTTTGCAGTTGCTGCAAATGACCTGATCAAGTGAAGGAAGAGGTTCAGCGCCAGGAAATACAGAAAAAAGTATGGAAGAAAGAAAGCGAAGGAAAGTGAGCTGATGATTGTATAATGGAGTCGTCGTCTTCATAATCAACATGTTTATAGGCTCAAGAAAAATCATTTTTGACAAGAATAAAGAGCGAAGGTCATAGACGGGAACCCTGCATAATGCTGTCCACTAGATAAGAAGGAGAGGTGGCTATATGAGCGACCACCACAATAGAGCGATTCTATAGGAAACCATCCACTCATGATCAGAGAGAAACGAAAAGGCCAAAAGGAAAGAGTTTAGTCGGGAAAATATTGTGAAACATTCTGGGAAATACTGTACTACACGAATGTAGACGACCAGGAAAATAGGTTCATCCAAGTCCTTAACGGAGGAGCACCAGAGACGAGTCACATACGAGGAAATAACATCTTAATGTTTGCTCCACCAGGAAAAAAAACGTTGAAATTCATGTAAACTTTTGTAACGCCACATGAGACGAGCCTTATGTATAACGTCATATGAGACGAGCCTTATGTATAACGTCACATGAGACGAGCCTTATGTATAACGTCATATGATACGAGCCTTATGTATAACGTCACATGAGACGAGCCTTATGTATAACGTCATATGAGACGAGCCTTATGTATAACGTCACATGAGACGAGCCTTATGTATAACGTCACATGAGACGAGCCTTATGTATAACGTCACATGAGACGAGCCTTATGTATAACGTCACATGAGACGAGCCTTATGTATAACGTCACATGAGACGAGCCTTATGTATAACGTCACATAAGGAAAAGAAGTATATCAGGTTGTTGGTCTCGAACGATTTCGAAGTTTGTTTCAGATGATGTTCCAAATGTACGAGAGTTGTGTGATGAAGGGGGATAACAGTGGCACCTTCTCCCGCTGGAACCCCATCAACATTACCATCATTAAAGGTGACATTACCATGTGAAGTGGTGGCCCACACGAGAGCACAAGACTCTGGCCACAAGAACTGTTATAGAGACAAAGCCCTATTGATCAGTGCCGTCCCAGCCGGTTGTTAAGGGATATAATGACCCCTAATTGGTACGCCTAAGACGACGCCATCTGCATAACACTGACGCTGTACGCGCCCACGAAACACCTCATTTTCTTAATCATTATCATTTCATAATCATACGGCACCTGAACGTAAGGTACCTGAACGTAAGGTACCTGAACGTAAGGTACGTGAACGTAAGGTACCTGAACGTAAGGCACCTGAACGTAAGGTACCTGAACGTTGGGTACCTGAACGTAAGGTACCTGAACGTAAGGTACCTGAACGTAAGGTACCTGAACGTTGGGTACCTGAACGTAAGGCACCTGAACGTAAGGCACCTGAACGTAAGGTACCTGAACGTAAGGTACCTGAACGTAAGGTACCTGAACGTTGGGTACCTGAATGTAAGGTACGTGAACGTAAGGTACCTGAACGTAAGGTACCTGAACGTAAGGTACCTGAACGTAAGGTACCTGAACGTTGGGTACCTGAACGTAAGGCACCTGAACGTAAGGCACCTGAACGTAAGGTACCTGAACGTAAGGTACGTGAACGTAAGGTACCTGAACGTTGGGTACCTGAATGTAAGGTACGTGAACGTAAGGTACCTGAACGTAAGGTACCTGAACGTAAGGTACCTGAACGTAAGGTACCTGAACGTTGGGTACCTGAATGTAAGGTACGTGAACGTAAGGTACCTGAACGTAAGGCACCTGAACGTAAGGTACCTGAACGTAAGGTACCTGAACGTAAGGCACCTGAACGTAAGGTACCTGAACGTAAGGCACCTGAACGTAAGGTACCTGAACGTAGGGCACCTGAACGTAAGGTACCTGAACGTAAGGTACCTGAATGTAAGGTACGTGAACGTAAGGTACCTGAATGTAAGGTACGTGAACGTAAGGTACCTGAATGTAAGGTACGTGAACGTAAGGTACCTGAATGTAAGGTACCTGAACGTAAGGTACCTGAACGTAAGGTACCTGAACGTAAGGTACCTGAACGTAAAACATCTGAACGTAAGATAAGATATAGTATTACTGGAGTATCATCACTCTCCCTCACAATCTATATTTCTCAAGTGTATCTCTTCATAACAACACATTTCCCATACCTCTTGATTTACCATCATGAGGAGCACGTCCTAATGCTTGGTGTACCATGCTGGTTGTTCCTTCATTATTATGTGGTATATTTGTTCTATTTACTTAAGATTCTTTCAAGGATATGTAATGTCAACACCACTATGTTCTTCCTTCTTACACTCACTCTTCCTCTTCTGTATTGTGTTAATGGGTCTTTCTCCACAATTGCCTAAAGCGTAAGGCTGCTGATCATGGTAGTGTTATCATGCACTACTACACCCCTGGTCCAGACCGATCATGGTAGTGTTATCATGCACTACTACACCCCTGGTCCAGACCGATCATGGTAGTGTCATCATGCACCACAACACCCCTGGTCCAGACCGATCATAGTAGTGTCATCATGCACCACAACACCCCTGGTCCAGACCGTTATGATCAAGAGTATAGAGACAAGCGTTTATTATCCTCACATGGCGGTCACTGTACCTGGGTTGGTCCGCTGTTGGTGCGGCCATGAGAATGTAGTGCATTCCAGGTGGAATTTCCAGTGGGCTGTTATGTATCGCATGTGTTATATCCAGTGGGCTGTTATGTATCGCATGTGTTATATCCAGTGGGCCGTTATGTATCGCATGTGTTATATCCAGTGGGTCGTTATGTATTGCAGGTGGTGTAGGTTATGGATAGTGATGTACAGCAAGTGGTATAACGAGTGGGCCATCATGTAATGCAGAACATATTTACCGACTATACGTAATTATGACACCTATACACAATATACTGACTATATGTAGTAGTTATGGCACCTATACACTATATACTGACTATATGTAGTTATGAAACCTATACACTATATACTGACTATATGTAGTTATGACACCTATACACAATATACTAACCATGTGTAGTGATGACACTTGTAAACTATACACAATATCCTTGGCGTATGGGAAGCAGAGTTTATATACTGACATCTTGGGGTTCTCTGGAATCAGTGGAGGATTTGGTAATGGCCAACATGTTTATGTTATTACAGGGCTAAACTGTCAGGTTTTATAATGGAACATTGGGAAACAACTGACACATATAGGGAGATATTACATCTTAGCACCAATGAATTTCACCAGGTTACTGCCTCCCATTATGAGATGCTCCTTAAATCCCAACTGATAGAAATTTGTTTACTGAGACAGGAGAAGGAGCACTAACATGAGAGGGGGTAGGAAATGTGTAAGATGGAATCGTCAAAAGAAGAGATAATATAGTTAGAAGTTGAAGAGAGAAGAAACAATGTAGGCGACAGGACAGAACCCAGAGGGACACCAGTGTTGATGATATAAGATGGGGAGCCCTCACCACCTGCAGTTGTTACATCCGTTCTTCCAACCAGAGCGGTAATGGTAATGAGAGATTTCAGAAGGTTCAGTTTAGAGTCATAATGAAAAGCATGTTACTCTAGTATAACGTGGAGCTCCGTGAAACTGCTAGGTAATGGAGCTCTCGAGATGACTTTCTTCTCTGCCATGTAGGAAGATCAGATTTATGATGACGTAGTCTGCCATTGTCACATACCTACCTGACACTTGTGGTCAAATATCATATCAAGAAAACAATGTCTTTTAAAGCATCAGTTATTCAGGGGATGCTTTACATACAGTATTATTTTTTCATTTGAGAATTTCAATTTTTCTAATTCGTGAAACTCGCTGCTGTGTATCCGTAGACTTTCATGAACCCAATTATACCAGTCAGCTGCTAGATGATGTTCTGTAGTAGCGGTACCGAGAGAAAGATTACAGCGATCCTTCAGTGGCCAGGCTGCACCAGGGTATGGTTAGAGGAGGTTGTCAAAGATCGATACACTGAGATCACTAGTTCGGATCAAGAATCATACTTTAGCTATGAAACGGATGTAGATGTTACAATAAAGGCAAAAGAATTTTATTTGTCGTAACGACCAGTGATATGCAACCTTGTGCTAGTGGAGGTATCATTAAGGTAAATATATACCATCACAAGTGTGTCCCTGAGTGTTTCTGTGTAGGGTAATGGATTTCCACGAATCCTTGGGCAGAGGTGCATCTGTTTGGTGTTCAGCACCAAGTTCTCTAATGTTGGTTTGCGAGTCTAAGGTTTACACAGATGGTAATTTGTTGAATTGGTCGACTCCTGAGAGGAGTCAAGATACCTTGAAATAAGAGCTGGAGCTCTCGGTGAGAGTTGCTTGAGTCACGGAATATAGACTCACTTCACATGTACCAGGTCAGTAATTCATCATCACTTTATCATTTGGTAAAAACACATACAAAAACCATTGCGCGATCTTTTCCTTATACTGCACCTTCCTCCATGATTCCCTGCATATGTGTTAGTTAAGAAACTGATTTTCGTTTGATACTGTGACGAACAAGTTTCAGAAAGGATTCCTTTCTATGAAAGGCCACAAGTCATCTGTTTTTGCCTATTTATTGTACTCTCTGTGAGGCAAGTCATATCACATGAGTTCTAATAGATAAGAAGTCAGTCATCACATCAGTCACAACCATTAAATGTTCAACACTAGCTGACGGGTGGAACGAAGAGCACTCACCAGACAACTACACCTCACCAGACAACTACACCTCACCAGACAACTACAACTCACCAGACAACTACACTACACCAGACAACTACACCTCACCAGACAACTACACCTCACCTGGCAGTGGTTGCCTGGTGCAGTCCAATTGTTTTCTTCTGAAATGGAACTTTATCATCCCACAATGTATGGCAGACAAACCACACAAACCTCACCCAACGAAATTCATAAAATCAACCCAGAATGAACGTGTTACTGATCCACTTGCTCGTCCAGCATTGTACATCGTGGTGGACTGTGGTTAACAGGCCGTGATGCACAAAGACGAAATTAACCGCAGGCGATTCCTGGCGAACGAAAACATTATGGTACCGAGCGAAGAACTATGACAATAGGAGTTATGGAAATGAATATAATCATCCGAACCCACGACCCCGTCACCCGAACCCACGACCCCGTCACCCGAACCCACGACCCCGTCACCCGAACCCACGATCACGTCACCCGAACCCACAATCCCGTCACCCGAACCCACGACCCCATCACCCGAACCCACGACCCCGTCACCTGAACCCACGATCCCGTCACCTGAACCCACTAGCCCCATCTTCTGAACCCACGACCCCGTCACCTGAACCCACGATCCCGTCACCTGAACCCACTAGCCCCATCTTCTGAACCCACGACCCCGTCACCTGAACCCACGATCCCGTCACCTGAACCCACTAGCCCCATCTTCTGAACCCACGACCCCGTCACCTGAACCCACGATCCCGTCACCTGAACCCACGATCCCGTCACCTGAACCCACTAGCCCCATCTTCTGAACCCATGAACCTCGTCATCCAAATCTATTAACCTCGTCGTTTGAACACACGAGCCCCGTCAGCCGAACCCACGACCCACGTCGTAGTACACACGAACCTCCGTCTCACAAACGCGTCGGACCACACCCACCATGTGTCTCACTATTACCCATGAAGACAATGTTGGCAGAGCTCCATCCATCCTCCCACTGGTCACATGTCTTTATGGCAGCAACGTAACAAGGCAGAGAGCAGAGTTCTCGACCAACCCTGCCTCAGTCGTTCCAATATTGTAATGAGATTAAAGGTTCCCTGACCATTGCGTGTGGAAAATTCCCCATAAATACCTCAGGAATGTTGGCATGGTGAGGAGGGAACCCTGGCCGGGAGGTGGCGTGCGCCTCCCTGGTGTTGCGGGATGACCACTGTCACACTAGTATCCATCATCCACTATATAGACACATACACATGCTAAATATAACTGAATTATTGCATGATTATCACTATTTTCATGATCAAAGCATCTGAATTGCTATGAAGATATTGATGGCATTTACAAAGTCGTTCTGGTGTATGACATGGAGACGTGCGTGGCGCGGCCAGCGGCCACGCCCCGGGCGCACTCTATTGTTATTCAGACTGGAAGCAAGTCAACTCCAGTAGCCGTGCGCAGCGCAGCGCAGCCCCGCGCTCCATCATCATCAACATTACCATAAATTACTACTGCATAAATTGGTGGCAGCTAATTTTGGCGGTCACAGTTTGAAATTATAGCCTAAGGTTGACTCTGGCTGAGCTGCCAACATCTCCTCACTCACATGAATCGGTTTTTTGTTCACGAAGCAGAATTCCCAGCTAACGACGGGAAAGACATCTGGAAATTCTTCGCCGCGACCAGACAAGTGTCGTGTTGGAGGTGGCGTGGGAGGCGCCTGCTTGGCAGCGCGGTGCAGGCGGCCCGCTGTGGCACCAGGCTGGCCGGTGTGAAGATTGTCGTGCACGGTGTCGGGAGTGGCGGAGACCTAGGGCGGGGTGGTGGCAGCCTGGAGGGCGTGGGTGGGGAACAGGGAGGGAGTGGTGGCGGCCTGGAGGGCGTGGGTGAGGGACAGGGAGGGAGTGGTGGCGGCCTGGAGGGCGTGGGTGAGGGACACGAAGATCACAAGCTAACAAAATCCTACGAAGAATCGTTGAGCAAGTCAGTAGTTGACACCACTGCTGATCCTCTCAGCAGATGGTCACGTTGAGAATGTGTCACTTGGTGAGCAGTGTGAACATCGTGTGGTCAGACGTAAGCATGCGCACTTACTCTGTGGTCACTTATTTAACAGATCATGTGCGCCCACAGAGGACGTACGTACACTGGTGCCAGGTACAACATACAGTAGTGTCCTAGAGATGATATAACACACACACTGGTGCCCCTAAAGATAAGGCACTGTAGTCTCAGAAGATATACACTGGTTTCCCTAGAGATAACACATTGGAGCCCTTAGTGATAAGATAGGTTGGCAGCGACATAGATAATACACTGGTGTCCCCAGAGAAAACTCACGCTTCAGATATATAAAGAAGGTTGTTATCAGAAATGATTGATATACATGTGGTGTTCCTCACGATAACACATGTCTGGAGACACTGCTGCCACCAGAGATAACAGTGATGCGCTTCAGGTGCTCTTATTGCATGACCACACCTGTCTCTATGGTGATATTAGAAAACACCTGTAGCTCAGATGCTCTCATTATATGACCACACCTGTTCCTATGGTGGAATGAGACGACACCTGTGGTGATCAGGTCAGGTGCTATCACCTAAACACGTGACATATAGCATGAAAAGGAACCACACCTGCAGCCCCTGCACATTACAGATATATTTACGGTAGGATATTATACCTACTTACGTATATATATATATATATATATATATATATATATATATATATATATATATATATATATATAAAACAAAAAATAATCTGTTGTTTGTAAGTGGAGTATGATACCGTAGCATTTCTTGATATTAAGATCAGTAAATGTGGGCATTCCTTCCTGAGGTCAGCATAAGGACCAACATTACCTGGTCTTTATATGAACTTGTTTCCCCGTCAAATATAAACACAATGCACTGGTACCCGGAGCCACATGAACACTTCCTATATGTTCTGGTTATTTCTTGTCCACACTGTAACCGAATCTATGAAACAAACAATACATATGAATGTTTCCCTTTAAACGTCATTAATGTGTATGTCGGTAAAACACAGAACAATCATGATGTTTATCAGTAAATCATCAACTGTACCTAATTGTTCACTGGAAAGGTCGGTTAATACACAGGAAAAAGTAAATTGTGATACGTGATTTTTAGCCACAAGTTAACATTAGTTCTTACAACAAGTTAACATTAGAGTAGTTCTTACAACAAGGTAACATTAGAGTAGTTCTTACAACAAGGTAACATTAGAGTAGTTCTTACAACAAGGTAACATTAGAGTAGTTCTTACAACAAGTTAACATTAGAGTAGTTCTTACAACAAGTTAACATTAGAGTAGTTCTTACAACAAGGTAACATTAGAGTAGTTCTTACAACAAGTTAACATTAGAGTAGTTCTTACAACAAGTTAACATTAGAGTAGTTCTTACAACAAGTTAACATTAGAGTAGTTCTTACAACAAGTTAACATTAGAGTAGTTCTTACAACAAGTTAACATTAGAGTAGTTCTTACAACAAGTTAACATTAGAGTAGTTCTTACAACAAGTTAACATTAGAGTAGTTCTTACAACAAGAAATACAATTTAGTCATTTTTCACGTTGAAGGATGTTATTGGTAAGGAGGTACAGTGGTCAAGTGTGTAGCAGTATAAGAGCAACAGCTGTAATGCTTTGTATATTGGCAAGATGAAGTAACACTTCAGCACACACACTCATGACCACTTTGGGCGGTCACTCAGTACGAACGAACTGCCTAATTACCAAACCGCCCTCCTCACCAATACAGACCAACCACGCTCACGACAATGACTAGCCAAGGTGGGCAGCGAGCTTGCCTGTGCTGGCCAGTAGCTCATCAAACACCGATCTGTTAATACTGGACTCAACAACACCCACTATAAGTAACTATGAGGTAATGAAAGAGTTATTGTGTTTGTACATAAGTCTTATCAGGTTTGCAGTAGAAATGTCTCGTTGTTTTATATGTATATCTTAATGGTATGGTATTTAACTCGTAGAATGTAAATCTTGAATATTGCCTCTGTCTACTTATACATCACATTTTGATGTGTTTCCGGAAAAGTTTGTAAACAATTATCAATTTTGTTTAACTTTCTTCCTCTGCTCCGCATTACACTTTGAGCTGTTATTATTATGCATATTTTTCTTTATTAGACTTTGCCTTGTTCAGAGCACAATGTGGATATTATTTGCATATTATCTTTTCTTATTGCTTTTAGTGATGGTGTGAGCAATACCGAAATGAAAGCACTGGTAATGCTTTACCGATACATCTTATGTATATATATATATATATATGACCACACTTGTCCATGATGATAGTATGAAAGTGAAATCGCACTCCAGTAGTAGTTCATACAACCTTATTTAACATGTAATTTTTCTATACATGTGGCACGACATGGCCATAGCTATGGTACGATGTAATGACGAGGCATAATAGGATAAGGCAGGACGTAGCGAGAGGTGGCAAGGTAGTGGGGTATGGCCCGGAGGGGCAAGAAGGCACGGAGGAGCAAGAACGGGTAGATGAGCAACGGGGGCGGAGGGGCAAGTAGGAGTGGAGAGGCAGGGGGACGTGGAGCGCTGGACCAGAGGGATGGAGCTGGAGGGCGTGCAGGGCTGGACCAGAGGGCGTGGGACGGAGCAGGAGGGCCAGGATAGGAAAGAGTGTGGGGGCCGCGGGAGTGTATGGAACGGGACAAGAGAGTGAGGGTCTAGGCAGAGCAGTGTGGGACGGGGCAGGACAGTGTTGGACGGGACAGGACAGTGTGGGACGGGGCGGGACAGTGTGGGACGGGGCAGGTGAGTGAGGGACGGGGGCAAGAGAGTGCAAGGGGAGGGGAGGGAGCAACAGTGTGTGTGTGTGTGTGTGGGGGGGGGGGGGCAGAAATTAGTCAGACTGATCACAGACGTCCCGCAACTCTCACAGGAGCTGCCCTGGTCCTGCCCTTCCCTCCCCTCCCTCAACTACCTACCCTTTGTCCTCCCATCCATCACTCAGTGCAGGCAGCCTCGTCCCACAACACCCAGTGCAGGCAGCCTCATCCCACTACACCCAGTGCAGGCAGCCTCATCCCACTACACCCAGTGCAGGCAGCCTCATCCCACTACACCCAGTGCAGGCAGCCTCGTCCCACTACACCCAGTGCAGGCAGCCTCGTCCCACTACACCCAGTGCAGGCATTCTTCCGCCCGCCTCACCAGTCGTGTGGCTGATGGTATCTGTGCAGGCTTGAGAGTCGGGGTTCACTGGGTTGGTATTATCATGAGGTAGCACGCCATCCGACCCACACCTTGCTCTCCTATCATCGACATTTGCTGTAATCTTTTTGCGGGTTAATTGGTGCTAGAGAGTGTGGCGGCAGTTGACTTATCCTTGCCTCGGTGCTGTGGTGAGGCTGTGTTGGTGATAACATGGTGATGTGGTGTTATCATTATCTAACCGTGCGGAATGGTTGTGGTGTGGAGGTGGTTGCTGTACAGTCATGGGCCCGCCTCTCGTGCATCTTAAGACCATATCTTTCCATGGACTTTCCCGTCATGGTGGTATTCATTTGCTCCGCGTTTAGTTGGTTCGTCTGGTGTACAACTCTGTTACTGGAGAACTTCCTTCCTTCACTGTGCACACTTGCCTTTCCTAGCATCCAACTGTGCCTCCTCCTCTGCACCGTCGACTAACTGTTCTTTGTTTAAATCGTCATGAACTCTCAGATATATATAGTCATCAATCCTACCCTAACTCTTCTTTCTTCCAATGTGGACAGATCAAGGGCCTCCTATCCATCTTCGTAGTTCATTTCCCTAAATGCTGGTACCATTGGTGTTACACTCCTTATGACCCTTTCCAGCAGCCCTGAGACCAGACTGTTGTAGTATATTCCAACTAATAACGAATATACGTAAGTTGTTTGTATCTTTCTGGTCGTCTCGCACTCCATAAACTCGGGACACCTTTATTACCGACCATAAGTTAATTTACTTTCCTCACGCTTCTCCTCCCGCTCCTCCTCCCGCCCCTCATCGAGCGCTGCTCGATGAGGAGGTCAGTGTCGCACTGTGGCTCCGGTGATTCATTTCCTCCAGTAACTCAACTCGTCGTTTAGTCTGTTTGAGTCCTGACGCATCTTTACAACTACTTTATTTTCCAGGGTAAAATTTCGTAAGCAATTTGTCCCACCCCATCTGCCTCCCACCTACGTCCTACCCATGTAGGATTTTCCGGAGTACCTCCCCGAGCACTGCTGACGTACCTCCACCCTCCACCCCACTCAGAATTTGTACCAATATCCTCAGTAGATGACCAGCGACAGATGAGGACCACAAGTCTGTGAGACGGGCCTGTAGGGCTGCCTTCCTGGTGAGGGCTGCAGAGGGCTGCCTCCCTGGTAAGGGCTGCGGAGGGCTGCCTCCCTGGTAAGGGCTGCGGAGGGCTGCCACCTGGCAAACTATCTTGTTGGGCGACACTAGGAAACTCAATCAAAATTTCGGACGGTAATTTTGCCAGGCGGGTGGACGGCCATAATGGCCTGGTTGATGGTGGCGGGGAATTATAGAGGGAAGCGTCGACGATGTAATCTGGCGGTGCCCCTGGCTGCACGCCTCACTTGTGTGCACATGAGCTCCCACACACACACACACACACACACACACACCTTCTCTCTCTATGCTGGTATGGTTCTGTACACCGGCCTTGTGTCATGATGGTCCATCTTGCACTCGATTTACTCTTTGTACTGGCTTTACTGTCCATCATGATTCCCACTGCTGACCTGGTGTCGCACTTTATTGGAAATACTTTTTTCCTTTTTTTTTTTTGCTTGAATAATTTCTGGTATTAGTTATTGTCTTTTGTTCCTATCTTATTTTTGTTCTACTCTGGATAGTTGTCTGCACACCTGACCCTCTGACGTATCATCTCTAGAAATTGACTAAACTTTGTGACCTGACGAGAAGTAATACTGGTGTATGATTACACTTCCCTGTATGTCTGTCCTTGAAGTAGATTTTTCTTTTCCTTCATATGTGTACGTTCGAGAGTGAAACACTTTACTGCATAGATGTTTTATGGATGACCTTCATTAATTTTCTTGACAGAGCCAACTAAGAGTCTCAAACCAAAGCCTTTTCCATTAACATTATGATGGTGAGTGTGGACTGTTCCATCAATACAATGTTGGTTATTTTCGTTCTCTTGATCAAACTACATGAGTCTCCTTCTGGCACTTAACCCTGCTGAATACGCACACTCAGAAGCTATCATTTCAGTCAACAGTGACTGATGCTATCGCTTGTGAACTGGGATTTTCAATTTAAGGTCAGCTATCTACATTTAAGGTCAGCTATATAAATTTAAGGTCAGCTATATGCATCACATACACTGGTAAACACAGCTGTAGGTACTGTATGGGTGCAAAACTGTATATGCGTATACACAGCTGTAGATACTATATGTATACTCTGACTTTATGTAATGCGTTTTCTTAGCTACATGAAAAGATTACAAGTTTTTGAACGTTTGTATATCTTTCATTATCAAACACATCTATGAGTTTCTGTTCTGTTGCGCTGTCACATCCTTATTAGAACCCAGTGGTCTAGTGTTTTAATTCCTTTGCATTTCTTTGTATCACGATCCTAAACACGTTATCTGACGTTCTACATATATCCTGAAAACCTCAAAATATAACTTTCAGTATCCTTGAAAAAATTCAAAACATTATCTGAAAATTCCTCGTGACTGAAGTTCACTGAGCGATCTGTCCTTACATCAAACGTTGCACATAAACGTTTAGGCTTCCTGAAAACGTTAACTGTCAGTCTTTCCCATGATAGGGAAAATCCTCAGGCGGCATAAATACCGTGTGTGTCAACAACCTAATCTTAATAACATATCCACTCTACTGAGAGACCACTAGTTTGCCAGCAGCAATCCCATCCCATCAGCACCAATCCCATCCCATCAGCACCAATCCCATCCCATCAGGAGCAATCCCATCCCATCAGGAACTATCCCATCCCATCAGCACCAATCCCATCCCATCAGGAGCAACCCCATCCCATCAGCAGCAATCCCATCTCATCAGGAGCAATCCCATCCCATCAGGAACTATCCCATCCCATCAGGAACCATCCCATCCCACCAGGAGCCAGACTATACCCACCTAATCTGTTACAGGTTAACATAACCCACAACAGCTAACTGTTAGACCAGACTGGGCGGCCACGAGCCAGTCTACAAAGATTGCCACACTGAACGAGAAAGATCTCGAAAAGCAAATTTTAAACTGGCTACCATATTCATGTGATGATGTTGTAATGAATGGTGTGCAAGATGTGAACAATGGTAAGCAAACTGGTTACGTCAAATTATGCAAATTAGCTAGTAGCTATCATGTGGATAGCATCTTCTGCCTCCATAATTATGTACAGTGGTAATTATTATTACCAGTACCATTACTGTCATCATCATCATCATCATCACAAGAACCACCACAACCACCAACAAACCACTCCACCACCATACCAACACCACCATCACAACCACCACCACCACCAGGGCCCGTGAGGCAAGTTGGGTGGAGATAGCGTCAGCAAGAAGAGGTCTGGGCAGGTCATGAGGACGCCCACTGTCATTATCTAGATGGTTATCAGCTGGTGTGATCATAGAGCTCATTATCACCATCATCCACACTAACCAACCAACACGGCTGCCTCTCCTGTCTTCCCCGGTACTGCTCTAGCCCTGTCTTCCCTCCTACTGGTACTATCTGGCCCTGTCTTCCCCGGTATTAGTACTGTCCTGTCTCTCCAGTTACCATTACTGTCCTGGTCTTGTCTCCTCCGTTCCCCCTACCACTCAGGTCCTTCCTCCCCTACTCCCAGTATTACTCTGTCTCTGTACCCTGGTAACCCTCACCCTCCTTCCTGGGGTTTCATTCCACTTTTCGTGATTGCCTTTTGATGGAGCTTACCTCTCGAGAGCCATAGCTAGTGGTCGTGGGTTCGAGCCCCTCCGGGGAAGAGTTGTATGTTTTTCGAAGTGCGATTACTGATGTTCTGCTGCTCATGATGGTCCCTTTCTTCCTCCAGACCTACCACTGACCTTGGTAACATGTGACGAGCGTGGCTCACAACACTCTTGATGCCTTCCAGGACGAGTAGGTTCTTCTTGCTAGAAACAGGTAAGCACGATCGTCCAAAGGAACATGGCGGAAGGTAAGGATAATGATGAACAGAAGAATCGAACACATTAAAAAAGGAGTTATAAAAGCAGAAACCATGTGAGCTGTTCACCATACACAAACCATGATATGTGTGTGTGTGTGTGTGTGTTCATTCATGGAGCTCCGTGTTGTAGTGGTTAGCTTGCTCACTGTGATGCATTCACGGGCCGCCCGGGGACAAGCATTTCAATCTAATGGAGAATATTATGCTCGGAAATCTGGCCTGGCGATGGGCAACCCTCTTTCACCAGTATTAAGTAATCTTTACATGGAATTCCCCGAAACAAAATGACTAAGGGATATCATACTCTTTAAGGCAATTTGGTTTAGGTATGTTGATGATGATGTTTGTGTTTGGCCAACAAATGAAAATTTACAAGCATTCCTTCTTTTACTCAATAATTTAGTACCTTCTGTCAACTTTACTGTGGAAGTGGAAAATGATTATATGTTACCATTTTTAGATCGCATGATCCATAGGGATTGGAACACGTTTAAGTTTAGCATATACAGAAAACTCACCAATGTTTGTTCTTATATTCATTATGTCTCTGCTCAACATGACAGAGGCTAATTATCATCATTTCAGTTTATGTTCCTCTGGGCATTACATATATGCATCCGGAATTTATTGACGATGAGTTTGAACAGATGTTTTCTATTGGATCAAAATTAAAGTATCCTAGACCTATCTCTATTGTTACCAAAGAAATTATTTAATACAGTTAAACGCAAAACTCCCCTTGATACCAAGAATCTTTTAGTTCTCCCTTTTAGTGATAATTTTACAATACTTCCCAGGTTGCTTAAAGAATAGCTTAATAAAAAAAATCGCCAGAAAATTCTGCGGGCTGTGTTTAAAGAATCCCTTGTAAAAGTTGTAATATGTCAGGTTTAGCAGACTGGTAAGGATCTTAATGTTAGACTTGAGCAATATCATTATATCATAAGAACAGGACAAGAATCGAATACCTTGTTTAATCATGTTAGATACTATCACCCTTATATGTCAACTGACTGTTCTACGTCTTCTGTCTCATTCTTGTATCTCCCCTGATGATGTGACCATGACACGATCATGCACTTGGTAACTCATCGTGTTTCATTTTCCTCATGGTTTTCCTCATGGTTAGCAGCATATATATATATATATATATATATATATATATATATATATATATATATATATATATATATATATATCATTTCATCGACCAACCTAAGGGTGGATGAACATATGGGATGACTGTGGACCGAATATCGCAACGTTTAAGAGTAGACATTGGTTAAAGTATTCAGTTGTTGGCGTCCTTAAAACTAACAAACTATATGCTGGTAACCAGAAGAAAAATAAAATGCGATAATCCGAGCACTTTCGTGATGATATACGCGACATCAGTGAGAGTTTGATTGTTACATTATTTGATAGTCAAAGCAATTGTCAACATCAACATTTTTATAAGCTAATCCATGACTTGACCTTTGCCCTTTAGTCATCCCTCCCCTGCCCTGGGTCATCACATTTCTCATTTGCCCCTCCCGCCTAACCTTCACCTGATGAGGACATACATCTCCTAACCATCTGCACTACTTCCCTGTAAGTACCGCCCAGTGGCCTCTTTTTTTTTTTTCTTTCTTTTTTGTTTCACTAGATGACGAAAGAACCATCCTCACATGACCATACACGAGCTGTCATGTGCAGTGTTCAAGACGCAGTAACATTCCATGACTACAACTGTTCCTCTGCTGAACTTATTATTTGGGTTAATACAATTTGTCTTCGAATCAATATCTCCATGTAGCATCGTCACTCCACTACCTTCAGGCCAATGGAAGGAAGATGAAGAGCTTGCCATGTGATACCCCTTGTCTGTGGGAAAAGTATTATGAGGTTGGTACAAGGTGATATCCCTGGTCTGTGGGACAAGAATAATCATTCACTGTGATTCCTTGCAAAACCCGTATTCTGAC
The DNA here is from genome assembly GCF_036320965.1 of Panulirus ornatus. Classification (NCBI taxonomy): domain Eukaryota; kingdom Metazoa; phylum Arthropoda; class Malacostraca; order Decapoda; family Palinuridae; genus Panulirus; species Panulirus ornatus. Next base: position 20,656,020 of record NC_092250.1, on the reverse strand, counting down.
CACACTCAAGTTATTAAGTAGCTTCATGTGAACCTTTGGGATGTCTAAAAGAATGTGGAACTGATTCCCAATAACTTTCAAGAAGTGGACCTGAAACCTAAGGAAGCCCTGCAGAGCCACGACCTGTATCCAAGGAACCAGAACTGAAGAAATCTGGACCTTCAAGAAGCCTGCAAGGACCCTGATAAGAATGCAAAGGAATCCTTACAAGTATCTGAACCTGGACCCCGAAAATCTTAGCTAGGAACTACGACTGACGACATAGAAAAGGTTGCAGGGTCCTGCTGGAGTCCAGACCTGTAACTTAGATTACCCTCTACGAACCTGGAGCAAAAGAAGTCTATCTTTAAGGATTGGACCTGTACATCTTCAGAGTGCATCGACGCCCTTAAACCGAATCCCTGAGGAAGCTACCGAGGTGTTAATGATGAAGTACAAAAGGTACATGTACAGGGAGAGAGAAACATTTTGAACCAGTCAACTGTACCCGGAGTAACTCTCTCGTCTTCTCTCTAATCATCTCATTCTCTCTGTCTGCCTTCCATTATCAGTAGAAGACAAATGATATTTCTGTCAGTAGATTTTCTTCGTTATGTCCATCATTTAGTATTTCCTCCGTTATTTTCTGCATCTTCATGTACATTTTCTCGAGTCCACTTTTACTGTTGTTCAATCTTAACTGCATGCATTAATTTTCCTCCCCTATATAAATCCTTACATGTACACAACTGTTTGCAAATATGAATAGCTCAGAACACTACAGAACTGGCGTTTATAAAACTTTTGCAAACTCTCTCTCACACACACACACACACACACACACAAGCACACAACAGAGACACATCGTGCGGTCACTTAATATGGCTTAATAGCCAGCGGGAACTCCTGCCAGCTCAGTCCTTTGACTCGGTCATCGTCAGCTTAGCCCAACATATCTCCTCAAGAAGAAACTCATAGTCGAAAAAAAAAAAATAAGTGAGCAGTAGGGAGTCATTATATATTTTTTTCCCCTGAGGACTTACCCCTGAATCGCTCTAGATTGGCGTGATAAGATCTGTTCATCCCATAATTCTGCCGGATGACCCGTACTTAACACTCTCCTGCAGTTGTTAGTGATGATTGTCTTCGCAAAATTATTTCCTGATCGGATGGACGAGGCATCAGCTCATCAGTGACGTCACAAGTACCTGCTAGCGGCTGGAGGACCAGACCTGCTGGCTGGCGGGACGTGCCCAACACACGGCTCCAACATGTTAGTGAGAGAGACCAGACCACAAGGGCAACTAGAAGGATATCAGAGCCTCATTAGTTGAAAGTCGGAAAAGGTTATTATATGAAAAGAAAGGCCGATGAGTATATATATATATATATATATATATATATATATATATATATATATATATATATATATATATATATACAATATATATATATATATATATATATATATATATATATATATATATATATATTTTTTTTTTTTTTTCTTTTCTTTTAAACTACTTGCCATTTCCCGCGTTAGCGAGGTAGCGTTAAGAACAGAGGACTGGGCCTTTTTTGGAATATCCTCACCTGGCCCACTCTGTTCCTTCTTTTGGAAAATTAAAAAAAAACGAGAGGGGAGGATTTCCAGCCCCCCACTCCCTCCCCTTTTAGTCGCCTTCTACGACACGCAGGGAATACGTGGGAAGTATTCTTAATCCCCTATCCCCAGGGATAATATATATATACATATATATATATATATATATATATATATATATATATATATATATATATATTTTTTTTTTTCATACTATTCGCTATTTCCCGCGATAGCGAGGTAGCGTTAAGAACAGAGGACTGGGCCTTTGAGGGAATATCCTCACCTGGACCTCTTCTCTGTTCCTTCTTTTGGAAAATTAAAAAAAAAAAAAAAAAAAAAACGAAGTAGCGCAAGGAAACAGACGAGGAATGGCCCAACCCAACCACATACACATGTATACACATAAACGCCCACACACGCACATATACATACACATACATTTCAACGTATATATACACAGACATACACATGCACATATCCATACTTGTTGCCTTCATCCATTCTCGTCGCCACCCCGCCACAAAAGAAATAGAATTCCACCCCACCCCCTCTCCAGCCAGGCAACGCCAGGAACAGACAACAAAGGCCACATTCGTTCACACTCAGTCTCTAGCTGTCATGTATAATGCACCGAAACCACAGCTCCCTTCCCACATCTAGGCCCCACAGACCTTTCCATGGTTTACCCCATACGCTTCACATACCTTGGTTAAATCCATTGACAGCATGTCGACCCTGGTATACTACATCGTTCCAATTCATTCTATTCCTTGCATGCCTTTCACCCTCCTGCATGTTCAGGCCCCGATCGCTCAAAATCTTTTTCACTCCATCCTTCCACCTCCAATTTGGTCTCCCGCTGCTCCTTCTTCCCGCCACCTCTGACACATATATTGTCTTTGTCAGTCTTTCCTCACTCATTCTCTCCATGTGTCCAAACCATTTCAACAGACCATATACTGCTCTCTCAACCATACTCTTTTTATTACTACACATCTCTTACCCTTTCATCACTTACTCGATCAAACCACCTCACACCACATATTGTCCTCAAACATTTCATTTCCAATAAATTCACCCTCCTCCGCACAACTCTAAATACCATGCCTCGCAACCATGTAACGTTGTTGGAGCCACTATTCCTTCAAGCATGCCCATTTTTGCTATCCGAGATAACGTTCTCGCCTTCTACACATTCTTCAACACTCCCAGAACCTTCGCTCCCACCCCCTCCCTGTTACTCACTTATGCTTCCATGGTTCCATCCGCTGCCAAGTCCACTCGCAGATATCTAAAACACTTCACTTCCTCTAGTTTTTTCTCCATTCAAACTTGCATCCCAGTATATCAGACTGGGGAAGAGCAGTGTGGTTTCAGAAGTGGTAGAGGATGTGTGGATCAGGTGTTTGCTTTGAAGAATGTGTGTGAGAAATACTGAGGAAACAGATGGATTTGTATGTAGCATTTATGGATCTGGAGGAGGCATATGATAGAGTTGAGAGAGATGCTCTATGGAAGGTATTATGAGTATATGGTGTGGGAGGCAAGTTGCTAGAAGCAGTGAAATTTTTTTTATCAAGGATGTAAGGCATGTGTACGAGTAGGAAGAGAGAAAAGTGATTGGTTCTCGGTGAATGTCGGTTTGCGGCAGGGGTGCGTGATGTCTCCATGGTTGTTTAATTTGTTTATGGATGGGATTGTTAGGGAGGTGAATGCAAGAGTTTTGAAGAGAGGGGAAGTATGCAGTCTGTTGTGGATGAGAGGGCTTGAGAAGTGAGTTAGTTGTTCGCTGATGATACAGCGCTGGTGGCTGATTCGGGTGAGAAACTACAGAAGCTGGTGACTGAGGTTGGTAAAGTGTGTGGAAGAAGAAAGCTGAGAGTAAATGTGAATAAAAGCAAGGTTATTAGGTACAGTAGGGTTGAGGGACAAGACAACTGGGAGGTAAGTTTGAATGGAGAAAAACTGGAGGAAGTGAAGTGTTTTAGATATCTGGGAGTAGATTTGGCAGCGGATGGAACCATGGAAGCGAAAGTGAGTCACAGAGTGAGGGAGGGGGCGAAAGTTCTGAGAGCGTTGAAAAATGTGTGGAAGGCGAGAAAATTATCTCGGAAAGCAAAAATGGGTATGTTTGAAGGAACACTGGTTCCAACAATGTTATACGGTTGCGAGGCGTGGGCTATAGATAAGGTCGTGCGGAGGAGGGTGGATGTGTTGGAAATGAGATGTTTAAGAACAATATGTGGTGTGAGGTGGTCTGATCGAGTAAGTAATGAAAGGGTAAGAGAGATGTGTGGTAATAAAAAGAGTGTGGTTGAGAGAGCAGAAGAGGGTGTGTTGAAATAATTTGGTCACATGGAGAGAATGAGTGAGGAAAGATTGACAAAGAGGATATATGTGTCAGAGATGGAGGGAACGACGAGAAGTGGGTTGGGCCATGAACCAGAGCATGTGAAGCGTCTGGGGTAAACCATGGAAAGCTTTGTGGGGCCTGGATGTGGAAACGGAGCTGTGGTTTTGGTGCATTATACATGACAGCTAGAGATGAGTGTGAACGAATGTGGCCTGTGTTGTCTTTTCCTAGCGCTACCTCGCGCGCGTGCGGGGGGAGGGGGGTGTCATTGCATGTGTGGCGGGGTGGCGACGGAAATGAATAAAGGCAGTATGAATTATGTACATGTGCATATTAGTATATGTCTGTGTATGCATATGTATGTGTACGTTGAAATGTATAGGTATGTATATGTGCGTGTGTGGACGTGTATGTATATACATGTGTATGTGGGTGTGTTGGGCCATTCTTTCGTCTGTTTCCTTGCGCTATATATATATATATATATATATATATATATATATATATATATATATATATATATATATATATATATATAGTACAGAATGGAAAAAGGTGAGAACAATGGAAGTAAGGGGAGTGGGGGAGGAATGGGATGTATTTAGGGAATCAGTGATGGATTGCGCAAAAGATGCTTGTGGCATGAGAAGAGTGGGAGGTGGGTTGATTAGAATGGGTAGTGAGTGGTGGGATGAAGAAGTAAGATTATTAGTGAAAGAGAAGAGAGAGGCATTTGGACGATTTTTGCAGGGAAAAAATGCAATTGAGTGGGAGATGTATAAAAGAAAGAGACAGGAGGTCAAGAGAAAGGTGCAAGAGGTGAAAAAGAGGGCAAATGAGAGTTGCGGTGAGAGAGTATCATTAAATTTTAGGGAGAATAAAAAGATGTTCTGGAAGGAGGTAAATAAAGTGCGTACGACAAGGGAGCAAATGAGAACTTCAGTGAAGGGCGCAAATGGGGAGGTGATAACAAGTAGTGGTGATGTGAGAAGGAGATGGAGTGAGTATTTTGAAGGTTTGTTGAATGTGTTTGATGATAGAGTGGCAGATATAGGGTATTTTGGTCGAGGTGGTGTGCAAAGTGAGAGGGTTAGGAAAAATGATTTGGTAAACAGAGAAGAGGTAGTAAAAGCTTTGCGGAAGATGAAAGCCGGCAAGGCAGCAGGTTTGGATGGTATTGCCGTGGAATTTATTAAAAAAGGGGGTGACTGTATTGTTGACTGGTTGGTAAGGTTATTCAATGTATGTATGACTCATGGTGAGGTGCCTGAGGATTGGCGGAATGCGTGCATAGTGCCATTGTACAAAGGCAAAGGGGATAAGAGTGAGTGCTCAAATTACAGAGGTATAAGTTTGTTGAGTATTCCTGGTAAATTATATGGGAGGGTATTGATTGAGAGGGTGAAGGCATGTACAGAGCATCAGATTGGGGAAGAGCAGTATGGTTTCAGAAGTGGTAGAGGATGTGTGGATCAGGTGTTTGCTTTGAAGAATGTATGTGAGAAATACTTAGAAAAGCAAATGGATTTGTATGTACCATTTATGGATCTGGAGAAGGCATATGATAGAATTGATAGAGATGCTCTGTGGAAGGTATTAAGAATATATGGTGTGGGAGGCAAGTTGGTAGAAGCAGTGAAAAGTTTTTATCGAGGATGTAAGGAATGTGTACGTGTAGGAAGAGAGGAAAGTGATTGGTTTTCAGTCAATGTATGTTTGCGGCAGGGGTGTGTGATGTCTCCATGGTTGTTTAATTTGTTTATGGATGGGGTTGTTAGGGAGGTGAATGCAAGAGTTTTGGAAAGAGGGGCAAGTATGAAGTCTGTTGTGGATGAGAGAGCTTGGGATGCGAGTCAGTTGTTGTTCGCTGATGATACAGCGCTGGTGGCTGATTCATGTGAGAAACTGCAGAAGCTGGTGACTGAGTTTGGTAAAGTGTGTGAAAGAAGAAAGTTAAGAGTAAATGTGAATAAGAGCAAGGTTATAAGGTACAGTAGGGTTGAGGGTCAAGTCAATTGGGAGGTAAGTTTGAATGGAGAAAAACTGGAGGAAGTAAAGTGTTTTAGATATCTGGGAGTGGATCTGGCAGCGGATGGGACCATAGAAGCGGAAGTGAATCATAGGGTGGGGGAGGGGGCGAAAATCCTAGGAGCCTTGAAGAATTTGTGGAAGTCGAGAACATTATCTCGGAAAGCTAAAATGGGTATGTTTGAAGGAATAGTGATTCCACAAGGTTGTATGGTTGCGAGGCGTGGGCTATGGATAGAGTTGTGCGCAGGAGGGTGGATGTGCTGGAAATGAGATGTTTGAGGACAATGTGTGGAGTGAGGTGGTTTGATCGAGTAAATAATGTAAGGGTAAGAGAGATGTGTGGAAATAAAAAGAGCGTGGTTGGGAGAGCAGAAGAGGGTGTTTTGAAATGGTTTGGGCACATGGAGAGAATGAGTGAGGAAAGGTTGACCAAGAGGATATATGTGTCGGAGGTGGAGGGAACGAGGAGAAGTGGGAGACCAAATTGGAGGTGGAAAGATGGAGTGAAAAAGATTTTGTGTGATCGGGGCCTGAACATGCAGGAGGGTGAAAGGCGGGCAAGGAATAGAGTGAATTGGATCGATGTGGTATACCGGGGTTGACGTGCAGTCAGTGGATTGAATCAGGGCATGTGAAGCGTCTGGGGTAAACCATGGAAAGTTGTGTGGGGCCTGGATGTGGAAAGGGAGCTGTGGTTTCGGGCATTATTGCATGACAGCTAGAGACTGAGTGTGAACGAATGGGGCCTTTGTTGTCTTTTCCTAGTGCTACCTCGCACACATGAGGGGGGAGGGGGATGGTACTCCATGTGTGGCGAGGTGGCGATGGGAATGAATAAAGGCAGACAGTGTGAATTGTGTGCATAGGTATATATATGTATGTGTCTGTGTGTATATATATGTGTACATTGAGATGTATAGGTATGTATATTTGTGTGTGTGGACATGTATGTATATACATTGTGTATGGGGGTGGGTTGGGCCATTTCTCTTGTCTGTTTCCTTGCGCTACCTCGCAAATGCGGATGACAGCGACAAAGCAAAAAAAAAAAAAAATATATATATATATATATATATATATATATATATATATATATATTTTTTTTTTTTGCTTTGTCGCTGTCTCCCGCGTTTGCGATGTAGTGCAAGGAAACAGACGAAAGAAATGGCCCAACTCACCCCCATACACATGTATATACATACACGTCCACACACGCAAATATACATACCTACCCAGCTTTCCATGGTTTACCCCAGACGCTTCACATGCCCTGATTCAATCCACTGACAGCACGTCAAGCCCGGTATACCACATCGATCCAATTCACTCTACTCCTTGCCCTCCTTTCACCCTCCTCCATGTTCAGGCCCCGATCACACAAAATCTTTTTCACTCCATCTTTCCACCTCCAATTTGGTCTCCCACTTCTCCTCGTTCCCTCCACCTCCGACACATATATCCTCTTGGTCAATCTTTCCTCACTCATTCTCTCCATGTGCCCAAACCATTTCAAAACACCCTCTTCTGCTCTCTCAACCACGCTCTTTTTATTTCCACACATCTCTCTTACCCTTAAGTTACTTACTCGATCAAACCACCTCACACCACACATTGTCCTCAAACATCTCATTTCCAGCACATCCATCCTCCTGCGCACAACTCTATCCATAGCCCATGCCTCGCAACCATACAACATTGTTGGAACCACTATTCCTTCAAACATACCCATTTTTGCTTTCCGAGATAATGTTCTCGACTTCCACACATTCTTCAAGGCTTCTAGGATTTTCGCCCCCTCCCCTACCCTATGATCCACTTCCGCTTCCATGTTTCCATCCACTGCCAGATCCACTCCCAGATATCTAAAACACTTTACTTCCTCCAGTTTTTCTCCATTTAAACTTACCTCCCAATTGACTTGACCCTCAACCCTACTGTACCTAATAACCTTGCTCTTATTCACATTTACTCTTAACTTTCTTCTTTCACACACTTTACCAAACTCAGTCACCAGCTTCTGCAGTTTCTCACATGAATCAGCCACCAGCGCTGTATCATCAGCGAACAACAACTGACTCGCTTCCCAAGCTCTCTCATCCCCAACAGACTTCATACTTACCCCTCTTTCCAAAACTCTTGCATTTACCTCCCTAACAACCCCATCCATAAACAAATTAAACAACCATGGAGACATCACACACCCCTGCCGCAAACCTACATTCCCTGAGAACCAATCACTTTCCTCTCTTCCTACACGTACACATTCCTTACATCCTCTATAAAAACTTTTCACTGCTTCTAACAACTTGCCTCCCACACCATATATTCTTAATACCTTCCACAGAGCATCTCTATCAACTCTATCATATGCCTTCTCCAGATCCATAAATGGTACATACAAATCCATTTGCTTTTCTAAGTATTTCTCACATACATTCTTCAAAGCAAACACCTGATCCACACATCCTCTACCACTTCTTAAACCACACTGCTCTTCCCCAATCTGATGCTCTGTACATGCCTTCACCCTCTCAATCAATACCCTCCCATATAATTTCCATATATATATATATATATATATATATATATATATATATATTTTTTTTTTTTTTTTTTTTTTTTTTTTTTTATACTTTGTCGCTGTCTCCCGCGTTTGCGAGGTAGCGCAAGGAAACAGACGAAAGAAATGGCCCAACCCCCCCCCCCCCCATACACATGTACATACACACGTCCACACACGCAAATATACATACCTACACAGCTTTCCATGGTTTATCCCAGACGCTTCACATGCCTTGCTTCAATCCACTGACAGCACGTCAACCCCTGTATACCACATGACTCCAATTCACTCTATTTCTTGCCCTCCTTTCACCCTCCTGCATGTTCAGGCCCCGATCACACAAAATCTTTTTCACTCCATCTTTCCACCTCCAATTTGGTCTCCCTCTTCTCCTCGTTCCCTCCACCTCCGACACATATATCCTCTTGGTCAATCTCTCCTCACTCATTCTCTCCATGTGCCCAAACCATTTCAAAACACCCTCTTCTGCTCTCTCAACCACGCTCTTTTTATTTCCACACATCTCTCTTACCCTTACGTTACTTACTCGATCAAACCACCTCACACCACACATTGTCCTCAAACATCTCATTTCCAGCACATCCATCCTCCTGCGCACATCTCTATCCATAGCCCACGCCTCGCAACCATACAACATTGTTGGAACCACTATTCCCTCAAACATACCCATTTTTGCTTTCCGAGATAATGTTCTCGACTTCCACACATTTTTCAAGGCTCCCAAAATTTTCGCCCCCTCCCCCACCCTATGATCCACTTCCGCTTCCATGGTTCCATCCGCTGACAGATCCACTCCCAGATATCTAAAACACTTCACTTCCTCCAGTTTTTCTCCATTCAAACTCACCTCCCAATTGACTTGACCCTCACCCCTACTGTACCTAATAACCTTGCTCTTATTCACATTTACTCTCAACTTTCTTCTTCCACACACTTTACCAAACTCAGTCACCAGCTTCTGCAGTTTCTCACATGAATCAGCCACCAGCGCTGTATCATCAGCGAACAACAACTGACTCACTTCCCAAGCTCTCTCATCCCCAACAGACTTCATACTTGCCCCTCTTTCCAGGACTCTTGCATTTACCTCCCTTACAACCCCATCCATAAACAAATTAAACAACCATGGAGACATCACACACCCCTGCCGCAAACCTACATTCACTGAGAACCAATCACTTTCCTCTCTTCCTACACGTACACATGCCTTACATCCTCGATAAAAACTTTTCACTGCTTCTAACAACTTGCCTCCCACACCATATATTCTTAATACCTTCCACAGAGCATCTCTATCAACTCTATCATATGCCTTCTCCAGATCCATAAATGCTACATACAAATCCATTTGCTTTTCTAAGTATTTCTCACATACATATATATATATATATATATATATATGTGTGTGTGTATTTTTTTATTATACTTTGTCGCTGTCTCCAATTTGGTCTCCCACTTCTCGTTCCCTCCACCTCTGACACATATATCCTCTTTTCAATCTTTCCTCACTCATTCTCTCCATGTGACCAAACCATTTCAACACACCCTCTTCTGCTCTCTCAACCACACTCTTTATTTCCTCAATCATTCTCTCCATATGTCCAAACCATTTTGAAACACCCTCTTCTGCTTTCTCAACCACACTCTTTCTATTACCACACATCTCGCTTCCTTTTTCATTACTTAATCAAACCACTTCACACTACATATGTCCTCAAACATTTCATTTCCAACACATCAACCCCCCTCTACACAACGTCATCTATAGCCTATACCTTGCATCCACATAATATTGCTAGGACTACTGTTCCTTCTGACATACCCATTTTTGCCTTCTCGGATAAGATTTTCTCTTCAGTGCTCCCAGAACTGTCACCTCCTATGACTCTCTTCTGCTTCCATGGTTCCATTTCCTGCTAAGTCCACTCTCAGATATCTAAAACCCTTCACTTCCTCTAATTCTTCTCCACTCAAAATTGCATCCCAACTAACTTGTCCCTTAACCCAACTAAAATTAATAACCTGGATTTTATTCACATTCACTCAGCTTTCTCCTTTCGCACACTCTTCTAAGCTGAGTACCAACTAATGTAGTTTCTCACTCAAATCAACCACCAGGGATGTATCATCAGCTAACAGCAACTGACTCGCTTCCTAGGCCTTCTGATTTCCCAACAGACTGCATGATCACTCCTCTCTCCAAGACTCTTGTGTTTACCTCCCTCACCACTCTACCCATAAAGAAATTAAACAACCATGGGGACATCACACACCTTTGCTGCAAACCAACCTTCACTTGGAACCATTCACTTCCCTCTTCCTACTTGTACACATGCGTTACACCCTTAATAAAAACTTCTCTGCTTTTAGCAGCTTACCTCCCAACCATATACTCCTAAGACCTTCCACAAAGCATCTCTATGAACCCTAATGTATGCCCTCTCTAGATTCATAATTTTTTTTTTTCAAACTATTCTCCATTTCCCGCGTTAGCGAGGTAGCGTTAAGAACAGAGGACTGGGCATTTGAGGGAATATCCTCACCTGGCCCCCTTCTCTGTTCCTTCTTTTGGAAAATTAAAAAAAACGAGATGGGAGGATTTCCAGCCCCCGCTCCCTTCCCTTTTAGTCACTTTCTATGACAGGCAGGGAATACGTGGGAAGTATTCTTTCTCCCCTATCCCCAGGGATAAGATTCATAAATACCACATACAAATCCATCTTTTCTTCTGAGTATTTCCCACAGACATTCTTTACAACAAACTCCTGATCCACACATCCTCTACTACTTCTAAAACCATGCAACTCCTCTCCATCTGTTGCTGTGTACATGCCTTCACCCTCTCAATCAATACCCTCCTATATAACCTACCAGGTATACTCATACTTGTACCTCTGTACTTGATCTCCATTTCCCACGTTAATGAGGTAGTGCCAGGAAACAGACGAAGACCCATCCACTCACATACACACATATATACATACGCGCATATACATACATAAACGTATCAACATATGCATACATATACATACGTATGCACATATACGCATGTACATATTCACACTTGTTTGCTCTCATCCATTTCAGCATCACCTCACCCTACTAGAAACAGCATCACCACCCCCTGCTTCAGCAAAGTAACACCAGGAAACAGACCAAAAAAAGGCCCCCTCCACTCACACTCATTCTCTAACTGTCATGTGTAATGCACCAAAACCACAGCTCCTAACCCACATCCACGCCCCACAGACATTTTCATGGTATACCCCCCACCCCTTTTAGTAAATAAGCGCGCCCTACACACAACACCATCTGTGACGTAATTTTGTCCAGACTAAAGGAGATGTCGAATCATCAGTTGCCAAAAAAATCGGTGGTGTACCTGTAATCTTCTATCCACTGTAGGGGTTCCCTCCTTATCCCTGCGTGTTTGTCCAGCTTCTTAATCAGCCTCCCATGTGTTATAGCGTCAAATGCTTTCTGGCAGTCCAGATACAGGTACAACCTTGACTTGTCTAGGAATGAGCTCACTCTCTTGCAGAACTCTAAGAGGATTGTTACACATAACCTCCTTTACCTAACACCATGATGTCTCTCACTTAGATAACCTCTCTTCTGAAGAAGGTATTCTACTTGCTTTCATATAATCTTCTCCAAAACATTACACCATACTAGTTAGTGAGACTTGTCTGTGCTCAAACTCAAGTTTGTACTTGTGAAATGTACTCGAAAAACAAGTTTTGTCATCAGAACTACTTTATAAAACTACCAAAGTGTATTTCATAATGTTTGATCTAGGATCACTACTAATCCTGATTTATGTAAATCATTTAACGAAAGGACTTACATGAATATAATCCTGAATGAAGACACCAACCATTTTTTTAACATTACAAAAACAGTTTCAAATATCAGAAGACCTATCATACCCAAGATACAACTTCTCTGCTTAAAACACTCAACACAATCTTTAGTTGCCCTGTGCTTACCCCACAGAAACACACATAAAATCACGACACTCTTCTAGCCTTTGTCCCACCCATTGGATGTGGCCAGCTCCCTGAGCACTGTTGGAGTCCTACAGAAGAAACTTCTGAGGCAGGATGATGTAATGATGTTAAGCTTACATTAGGTACTTGCTTAATGAAATTTGGTTGAATTTGAAAAAAATTCAGTGATGAAAATGGAGCCTTGTGAAATTGAACTTTGTTAACAATATTATCATGCAAGGGGCAATTAACCTGAGTCAGTGAGTGAGAAGAACCTTCCTTTTGTTATACTGTAACACCCATCCTGTTTCCACAACACCACAGAGAGTTTTAACGAGGATAAACTACATACTTGTCGTTGTCAAACATGCCTTCAGTTAAATGGATATGTTACAAAAAAAATATTTGCACATATCAATTGGAGAATGCATAACTGGCTTTTTCTGTCAGCTAGAGAAGACATATCAGTTTGCTTGAGAAGGTCTTGTGGCAGATACTAAAATCTCATCTCTCATCTACAAGTGAGGCTACCAACAAAATAAAGATAAAAGCAGTCAAATGCTTACCAACATCAGAAAAGAAATGGAAAAAGATAAATCACTCCAACTTTACCATAAATCAGCATGATCATGTCAATTTCAAGGAGTTTTTTGAGATAGTACCTGATTAGGTAAAGGGCACAGTAAGAAACAAAGCAAGGGAAGAGTTAGAAAAAACGTGAAGGAATACTTTACCATAATATGGTGATGGATGAACAAAACGAGCAGACACAGTAAACTCATAGAATATCAAAAAGTTTAGCAATCTGTTTGTGAAAATTAAAGGTCAAGTAATGGAACCCTAAAAGTGTTGAACAAACCTCCTTGTATCTTCAAATGTGTAAGCACTTTAGATAATCACATTTTATCTCCCTCTTGTCCTTCATATTTGGGAATCAAATGATCATTGTTGTAATACAGATTGCTTATAAAGTGGGCATTATTTTCTAGAGAGGTCCCTTGTCAAATGCAGGGGTTATGTTCCTGGAAAACCATGTTATTGGCAAAACTTCATTTGGTGAGGTACTACCCATATGGGAAATTAGGTAGTAAGGAGAGTGATCCTTGAATTATGTATCTGAAGTCCTATTATGAGCACTTCAAAATTAAAAATCAACATTTCATACTTCAAAAATAACATGTTCATTGACAAAAGTATAAAGAAATTACATAAAAACTGTACAGAAAAGGAATAAAGATATAATACTGTATAGTGATGGTACATCAGCCTTAATGTTCTGCACTTGGTCTCTATACTCCTATAAATCACTCAGCCAACTTTGCCACACAAAAGGTTACCTAATTTTTCTTTATGGTTCACACTATTGAATCTCTTACACCAAAATACCTCCTAACAGATGCTGCACTATCATCATGTGCAAGACGATCTGATAAGTCCACGTTTTGCTCTAAGGAAATCTTTCAGATCCTTTTCCATGCTGTCCTTAGGTTAGTACAGCTAGTATCACTACTGTTATGCTTACAGCCTTGTCTAAGAGCACAAAGAAAAAGACGAGTTGAAGTTATCAAAAGTTTGTGATAAACTAAGATTACTTATGGAGTTTCTCAATTGGTGTAAGTTGTGGTAAGAGAGAACAACACAGCCAGGGCACAGGTGACAATGCTTAGATGATGCAGTTATCTCACTCATGCATCCTGTACCTACACTGTGCTGAATCATCATGAAACCATTACTAAAGGAGATAAAAATGTCTAGCTCTATGACAATTGGTCCTCTGAGAAGAAACCACAGGGGAACTTTACTAGAAGTAGCTACCAACCACCAAAATACTTGCCCATGGGCAGAAAACAAATACTGTTGACACAAAACTCTATGCCATATTCAGTAAAGTGGTATCCATTATCAGTAGTAAGGATACCCAAAACAGCAGTTAATTTTACTGTGGTAGGCAAGGGACCTCTTGTACAGTAAATCTTCACAGAATTTCATCCTACTCATGCTTGAATTAAAGCAGTGTGGCAAGCACTTTTATGATCAGTATCAATTATTTACAGTGCTTGTCATGGGTAATGAATTTTGGTATTCCCTTGAATATAAGTCCTAGCAACCCTATAATGAAAATCATTCATCCAGTGCAATAATGGAAGTTCATGTTTTGTTTTAGTATATAGGGCATGGGTTGAAGATAAGTGTATGATACTGGGGGACTGAAAGTAACCGATCCATCCTATGAAACTGGTAATGTAGTGATGATTCAGGGATGAAAAACTGTAAAACAAATTGATCAAAGGAAAATAAGCCATAAAATTGGATGAGAAAAGTTTTATTGTGGATTCTTTAACACAAAATACTTTATAGTATGTTTAAGACTGTAAAGATGTAATCTGATAAGTAATTTTGAAATATTCATATGAATAATTAATTATTACATCAAAAGATTCTAATCTAATTTCTTAGTATTTTCTCCTTTGGTATACTGTATTACAGTTAATGATGATGGTTATTGCTCCATTTCCAAGCTGTTGACTGACATGTTCTCATATATGTTATCTAACTTTAACAACACTGCTTTACAGTATATCTAAAGTATAGTAAATCATATTCTTTTTCTATTTCTATTATACTTGATCATTGTTTCCTGCATCAGCGATTTAGCACAAGTAAGCAGAGGAAGAATGGCCCATCCACTCATGTACACATATATTTTTCTTTTTTTTTTTTTTTGCTGTGTCGCTGTCTCCCGCGTTTGCGAGGTAGCGCAAGGAAACAGACGAAAGAAATGGCCCAACCCACCCCCATACACATGTATATACATACGTCCACACATGCAAATATACATACCTACACAGCTTTCCATGGTTTACCCCAGACGCTTCACATGCCCTGATTCAATCCACTGACAGCACATCAACCCCGGTATACCACATCGCTCCAATTCACTCTATTCCTTGCCCTCCTTTCACCCTCCTGCATGTTCAGGCCCCGATCACACAAAATCTTTTTCACTCCATCTTTCCACCTCCAATTTGGTCTCCCTCTTCTCCTCGTTCCCTCCACCTCCGACACATATATCCTCTTGGTCAATCTTTCCTCACTCATTCTCTCCATGTGCCCAAACCATTTCAAAACACCCTCTTCTGCTCTCTCAACCACGCTCTTTTTATTTCCACACATCTCTCTTACCCTTACGTTACTTACTCGATCAAACCACCTCACACCACACATTGTCCTCAAACATCTCATTTCCAGCACATCCATCCTCCTGCGCACAACTCTATCCATAGCCCACGCCTCGCAACCGTACAACATTGTTGGAACCACTATTCCTTCAAACATATCCATTTTTGCTTTCCGAGATAATGTTCTCGACTTCCACACATTCTTCAAGGCTCCCAGAATTTTCGCCCCCTCCCCCACCCTATGATCCACTTCCGCTTCCATGGTTCCATCCGCTGCCAGATCCACTCCCAGATATCTAAAACACTTCACTTCCTCCAGTTTTTCTCCATTCAAACTCACCTCCCAATTGACTTGACCCTCAACCCTACTGTACCTAATAACCTTGCTCTTATTCACATTTACTCTTAACTTTCTTCTTTCACACACTTTACCAAACTCAGTCACCAGCTTCTGCAGTTTCTCACATAAATCAGCCACCAGCGCTGTATCATCAGCGAACAACAACTAACTCACTTCCCAAGCTCTCTCATCCCCAACAGACTTCATACTTGCCCCTCTTTCCAAAACTCTTGCATTCACCTTCCTAACAACCCCTTCCATACACAAATTAAACAACCATGGAGACATCACACACCCCTGCCGCAAACCTACATTCACTGAGAACCAATCACTTTCCTCTCTTCCTACACATACACATGCCTTACATCCTCGATAAAAACTTTTCACTGCTTCTAACAACTTGCCTCCCACACCATATATTCTTAATACCTTCCACAGAGCATCTCTATCAACTCTATCATATGCCTTCTCCAGATCCATAAATGCTACATACAAATCCATTTGCTTTTCTAAGTATTTCTCACATACATTCTTCAAAGCAAACACCTGATCCACACATCCTCTACCACTTCTGAAACCACACTGCTCTTCCCCAATCTGATGCTCTGTACATGCCTTCACCCTCTCAATCAATACCCTCCCATATAATTTACCAGGAATACTGAACAAACTTATACCTCTGTAATTTGAGCACTCACTCTTATCCCCTTTCCCTTTGTACAATGGCATTATGCACGCATTCCGCCAATCCTCAGGCACCTCACCGTGAGTCATACATACATTAAATAAACTTACCAACCAGTCAATAATCCAGTCACCCCCTTTTTTAATAAATTCCACTGCAATACCATCCAAACCTGCTGCCTTGCCAGCTTTCATCTTCCGCAAAGCTTTTACTACCTCTTCTCTGTTTACCAAATCATTTTCCCTAACCCTCTCACTTTGCACACCACCTCAACCAAAACACCCTATATCTGCCACTCTATCATATATATATATATATATATATATATATATATATATATATATATATATATATATATATATATATATAGGCGTGGGCTATAGATAGAGTTGTGCAGAGGAGGATGGATGTGCTGAAAATGAGATGTTTGAGGACAATATGTGGTGTGAGGTGGTTTGATCAAGTAAGTAATAATAGGGTAAGAAAGATGTGTGGTAATAAAAATAGTGTGGTTGAGAGAGCAGAAGAGGGAGTTTTAAAGTGGTTTGATCACATGGAGAGAATGAGTGAGGAAAGATTGACCAAGAGGATATATGTGTCACAGGTGGAGGGAACGAGGAGTAGTGGGAGACCCAATTGGAGGTGGAAAGATGGAGTAAAAAAGATTTTGAGTGCTCGGGGCCTGAACATGCAGGAGGGTGAAAAGCGTGCAAGGAATAGAGTGAATTGGATCGATGTGGTATACCGGGGTCGACGTGCTGTTAATGGATTGAACCAGGGCATGTGAAGCGTCTGGGGTAAACCATGGAAAGTTCTGTGGGGCCTGGATATGGAAAGGGAGCTGTGGTTTCAGTGCATTATTACATGACAGCTAGAGACTGAGTGTGAACAAATGTGGCCTTTGTGTCTTTTCCTAGCACTACCTTGCGCACATGCGGGGGGAGGGGGTTGTTATTTCATGTGTGGCGGGGTGGCGATGGGAATGAATAAAGGCAGACAGTATGAATTATGTACATGAGTATATTTGTATATGTCTGTGTGTGTATATATATGTATACGTTGAGATGTATAGGTATGTATATTTGCGTGTGTGGACGTGTATGTATATACATGTGTATGTGGGTGGGTTGGGCCATTCTTTCGTTTGTTTCCTTGCGCTACCTCGCTAATGTGGGAGACAGCAACAAAAGTAAAATAAATAAATTAAATAAATATATATTATTTATTTATATATATATATATATATATATATATATATATATATATATATATATATATATATATATATATATATACTTTTTTTTTTCCCAAAGAAGAAACAGAGAAGGGGGCCAGATGAGGATATTCCTTCAAAGGCCCAGTCCTCTGTTCTTAACGCTACCTCGCTAACGCGGGAAATGGCGAATAGTATAAAAAAAAATATATATATATATATATATATATATATATTCTATTACATTTTATTATTATATATATATATATATCTATTAAACAATACTTCCCATGTATTCCCTGCATGTCGTAGAAGGCGACTAAAAGGGGAGGGAGCGGGGGGCTGGAAATCCTCCCCTCTTGTTTTTTTTTTTAATTTTCCAAAAGAAGGAACAGAGAAGGGGGCCAGGTGAGGATATTCCCTCAGAGGCCCAGTCCTCTGTTCTTAACGCTACCTTGCTAATGCGGGAAATGGCGAATATTTTGAAAGAAAGAAAAGAATATATATATATATATTTTTATTTTATCTATTTTATTTTGCTGTGTCGCTGTCTCCCACGTTTGTGAGGTAGCGCAAGGAAACAGACGAAAGAAATGGCCCAACCTACCCCCATACACATGTATATACATACACGTCCACACACGCAAATATACATACACGTCCACACACACAAATATACATACACGTCCACACACGCAAATATACATACCTATACATCTCAATGTACACATATATTTACACACACAGACACATACATATATACCCATGCACACAATTCACACTGTCTGCCTTTATTCGTTCCCATCGCCACCTCGCCACACATGGAATACCATCCCCCTCCCCCCTCATGTTTGCGAGGTAGCGCTAGGAAAAGACAACAAAGGCCCCATTCGTTCACACTCAGTCTCTAGCTGTCATGCAATAATGCCTGAAACCACAGCTCCCTTTCCACATCCAGGTCCCACACAACTTTCCATGGTTTACCCCAGACGCTTCACATGCCCTGATTCAATCCACTGACAGCACATCAACCCCGGTATACCACATCGATCCAATTCACTCTATTCCTTGCCCGCCTTTCACCCTCCTGCATGTTCAGGCCCCGATCACTCAAAATCTTTTTCACTCCATCTTTCCACCTCCAATTTGGTCTCCCACTTCTCGTTCCTTCCACCTCCGACACATATTTCCTCTTGGTCAATCTTTCCTCGCTCATTCTCTCCATGTGCCCAAACCATTTCAAAACACCCTCTTCTGCTCTCTCAACCACACTCTTTTTATTTCCACACATCTCTCTTACCCTTACATTACTTACTCGATCAAACCACCTCACACCACACATTGTCCTCAAACATCTCATTTCCAGCACATCCACCCTCCTGCGCACAACTCTATCCATAGCCCACGCCTCGCAACCATACAACATTGTTGGAACCACTATTCCTTCAAACATACCCTTTTTTGCTTTCCGAGATAATGTTCTCGACTTCCACACATTCTTCAAGGCTCCCAGGATTTTCGCCCCATCCCCCACCCTGTGATTCACTTCCGCTTCTATGGTTCCATCCGCTGCCAGATCCACTCCCAGATATCTAAAACACTTTACTTCCTCCAGTTTTTCTCCATTCAAACTTACCTCCCAATTGACTTGACCCTCAACCCTACTGTACCTAATAACCTTGCTCTTATTCACATTTACTCATATATATATATATATATATATATATATATATATATATATATATATATATATATATATATATGGGGAAGAGCAGTGTGGTTTCAGAAGTGGTAGAGGATGTGTGGATCAGGTGTTTGCTTTGAAGAATGTATGTGAGAAATACTTAGAAAAGCAAATGGATTTGTATGTAGCATTTATGGATCTGGAGAAGGCATATGATAGAGTTGATAGAGATGCTCTGTGGAAGGTATTAAGAATATATGGTGTGGGAGGCAAGTTGTTAGAAGCAGTGAAAAGTTTTTATCGAGGATGTAAGGCATGTGTACGTGTAGGAAGAGAGGAAAGTGATTGGTTCTCAGTGAATGTAGGTTTGCGGCAGGGGTGTGTGATGTCTCCATGGTTGTTTAATTTGTTTATGGATGGGGTTGTTAGGGAGGTAAATGCAAGAGTTTTGGAAAGAGGGGCAAGTATGAAGTCTGTTGGGGATGAGAGAGCTTGGGAAGTGAGTCAGTTGTTGTTCGCTGATGATACAGCGCTGGTGGCGGATTCATGTGAGAAACTGCAGAAGCTGGTGACGGAGTTTGGTAAAGTGTGTGGAAGAAGAAAGTTAAGAGTAAATGTCAATAAGAGCAAGGTTATTAGGTACAGTAGGGTTGAGGGTCAAGTCAATTGGGAGGTGAGTTTGAATGGTGAAAAACTGGAGGAAGTGAAGTGTTTTAGATATCTGGGAGTGGATCTGTCAGCGGATGGAACCATGGAAGCGGAAGTGGATCATAGGGTGGGGGAGGGGGCGAAAATTTTGGGAGCCTTGAAAAATGTGTGGAAGTCGAGAACATTATCCCGGAAAGCAAAAATGGGTATGTTTGAAGGAATAGTAGTTCCAACAATGTTGTATGGTTGCGAGGCGTGGGCTATGGATAGAGTTGTGCGCAGGAGGATGGATGTGCTGGAAATGAGATGTTTGAGGACAATGTGTGGTGTGAGGTGGTTTGATCGAGTAAGTAACGTAAGGGTAAAAGAGATGTGTGGAAATAAAAAGAGCGTGGTTGAGAGAGCAGAAGAGGGTGTTTTGAAATGGTTTGGGCACATGGAGAGAATGAGTGAGGAAAGATTGACCAAGAGGATTTATGTGTCGGAGGTGGAGGGAACGAGGAGAAGAGGGAGACCAAATTGGAGGTGGAAAGATGGAGTGAAAAGGATTTTGTGTGATCGGGGCCTGAACATGCAGGAGGGTGAAAGGAGGGCAAGGAATAGAGTGAATTGGAGCGATGTGGTATACAGGGGTTGACGTGCTGTCAGTGGATTGAATCAAGGCATGTGAAGCGTCTGGGGTGAACCATGGAAAGCTGTGTAGGTGTGTATATTTGCGTGTGTGGACGTGTGTGTGTACATGTGTATGGGGGGGTTGGGCCATTTCTTTCGTCTGTTTCCTTGCGCTACCTCGCAAACGCGGGAGACAGCGACAAAGTATAAAAAAAAAAAAAAAAATATATATATATATATATATATATATATATATATCTTTTTTCTTTTCTTTTAAACTATCCGCCATTTCCCGCATTAGCGAGGTAGCGTTAAGAACAGAGGACTGGGCCTTTGTGGAATATCCTCACCTGGCCCCCCTCTGTTCCTTCTTTTGGAAAATTAAAAAAAAGAAAAAAAAAAACGAGAGGGGAGGATTTCCAGCCTCCTGCTCCCTCCCCTTTTAGTCGCCTTCTACGACACGCAGGGAATACGTGGGAAGTATTCTTCATCCCCTATCCCCAGGGATAATATATATATATATTTTTTTTTTTTTTGCCGCTGTCTCCTACATTTGCGAGGTAGCACAAGGAAACAGACAAAAGAAATGGCCCAACCCACCCCCATACACATGTATATACATACGTCCACACAAGCAGTGTGGAAGAGCAGTGTGGTTTCAGAAGTAGTAGAGGATGTGTGGATCAGGTGTTTGCTTTGAAGAATGTATGTGAGAAATACTTAGAAAAGCAAATGGATTTGTATGTAGCATTTATGGATCTGGAGAAGGCATATGATAGAGTTGATAGAGATGCTCTGTGGAAGGTATTAAGAATATATGGTGTGGGAGGCAAGTTGTTAGAAGCAGTGAAAAGTTTTTATCGAGGATGTAAGGCATGTGTACGTGTAGGAAGAGAGGAAAGTGATTGGTTCTCAGTGAATGTAGGTTTGCGGCAGGGGTGTGTGATGTCTCCATGGTTGTTTAATTTGTTTATGGATGGGGTTGTTAGGGAGGTAAATGCAAGAGTTTTGGAAAGAGGGGCAAGTATGAAGTCTGTTGGGGATGGGAGAGCTTGGGAAGTGAGTCAGTTGTTGTTCGCTGATGATACAGTGCTGGTGGCTGATTCTTGTGAGAAACTGCAGAAGCTGGTGACTGAGTTTGGTAAAGTGTGTGGAAAAAGAAAGTTAAGAGTAAATGTGAATAAGAGCAAGGTTATTAGGTACACTAGGGTTGAGGGTCAAGTCAATTGGGAGGTGAGTTTGAATGGAGAAAAACTGGAGGAAGTGAAGTGTTTTAGATATCTGGGAGTGGATCTGGCAGCGGATGGAACCATGGAAGCGGAAGTGGATCATAGGGTGGGGGAGGGGGCGAAAATTCTGGGAGCCTTGAAGAATGTGTGGAAGTCGAGAACATTATCTCGGAAAGCAAAAATGGATATGTTTGAAGGAATAGTGGTTCCAACAATGTTGTACGGTTGCGAGGCGTGGGCTATGGATAGAGTTGTGCGCAGGAGGATGGATGTGCTGGAAATGAGATGTTTGAGGACAATGTGTGGTGTGAGGTGGTTTGATCGAGTGAGTAACGTAAGGGTAAGAGAGATGTGTGGAAATAAAAAGAGCGTGGTTGAGAGAGCAGAAGAGGGTGTTTTGAAGTGGTTTGGGCACATGGAGAGAATGAGTGAGGAAAGATTGACCAAGAGGATATATGTGTCGGAGGTGGAGGGAACGAGGAGAAGAGGGAGACCAAATTGGAGGTGGAAAGATGGAGTGAAAAAGATTTTGTGTGATCGGGGCCTGAACATGCAGGAGGGTGAAAGGAGGGCAAGGAATAGAGTGAATTGGAGCGATGTGGTATACCGGGGTTGACGTGCTGTCAGTGGATTGAATCAAGGCATGTGAAGCGTCTGGGGTAAACCATGGAAAGCTGTGTAGGTATGTATATTTGCGTCTGTGGACGTATGTATATACATGTGTATGGGGGGGGTTGGGCCATTTCTTTCGTCTGTTTCCTTGCGCTACCTCGCAAACACGGGAGACAGCGACAAAGTATAATAAAATTATAATAATATATATATATATATATATATATATATATATATATATATATATATATATATATATAATTTATTTATCATACTTTGTCACTGTCTCCTGCGTTAGCAAGGGGAGTGCAAGGAAACAGGCGAAAGAATGGCCCAACCCACCCACATACACATGTATATACATACAAGTCCACACATGTACATATACATACCTATACATTTCAAAGTATACATACACAGACATATACATATATACACATGTAAGCAGTTCATACTTGCTGCCTTTATTCATACCTGTCACCACCCCGCCACACATGCAATGACACCCCCCTCCCCCCGCACGCAAGCAAGGTAGCACTAGGAAAAGACAACAAAGTCCACATTAATGTATAATGCATATAAATAAATATACATATGTATAGTGCATATATGTACATATGTATGTGCATATGTGTATATATATGTGTATATGAGTGGGTGGTTCTTTCCTCATCTGTTTCCTGGTGCTACCTTGCTAATGCGGGAAAACAGCAATCAAATATAATGAAATATAAATATATCAATATTTATATATTTATATATTTGATCGAGTAAGTAACGTAAGGGTAAGAGAGATGTGTGGAAATAAAAAGAGCATGGTTGAGAGAGCAGAAGAGGGTGTTTTGAAATGGTTTGGGCACATGGAGAGAATGAGTGAGGAAAGATTGACCAAGAGGATATATGTGTCGGAGGTGGAGGGAACGAGAAGTGAGAGACCAAATTGGAGGTGGAAAGATGGAGTGAAAAAGATTTTGTGTGATCGGGGCCTGAACATGCAGGAGGGTGAAAGGAGGGCAAGGAATAGAGTGAATTGGATCGATGTGGTATACCGGGGTTGACGTGCTGTCAGTGGATTGAATCAGGGCATGTGAAGCGTCTGGGGTAAACCATGGAAAGCTGTGTAGGTATGTATATTTGCGTGTGTGGGCGTATGTATATACATGTGCATGGGGGTGGGTTGGGCCATTTCTTTCGTCTGTTTCCTTTGCGCTACCTCGCAAACGCGGGAGACAGTGACAAAGCAAAAAAAAAAAATATATATATATATATTTTTTATATATATATTTTTATCGAAGATGTAAGGCATGTGTTCGTGTAGGAAGAGAGGAAAGTGATTGGTTCTCAGTGAATGTAGGTTTGCGGCAGGGGTGTGTGATGTCTCCATGGTTGTTTAATTTGTTTATGGATGGGGTTGTTAGGGAGGTGAACGCAAGAGTTTTGAAAAGAGGGGCAAGTATGCAGTCTGTTGTGGATGAGAGAGCTTGGGAAGTGAGTCAGTTGTTGTTCGCTGATGATACAGCACTGGTGGCTGATTTATGTTAGAAACTGCAGAAGCTGGTGACTGAGTTTGGTAAAGTGTGTGAAAGAAGAAAGTTAAGAGTAAATGTGAATAAGAGCAAGGTTATTAGGTACAGTAGGGTTGAGGGTCAAGTCAATTGGGAGGTAAGTTTGAATGGAGAAAAGCTGGAGGAAGTGAAGTGTTTTATATATCTGGGAGTGGATCTGGCAGTGGATGGAACCATGGAAGCGGAAGTGAATCATAGGGTGGGGGAGGGGGCGAAAATTCTGGGAGCCTTGAAGAATGTTTGGAAGACGAGAACATTATCTCGGAAAGCAAAAATGGGTATGTTTGAAGGAATAGTGGTTCCAACAATGTTGTATGGTTGCGAGGCGTGGGCTATGGATAGAGTTGTGTGCAGGAGGGTGGATGTGCTGGAAATGAGATGTTTGAGGACAATATGTGGTGTGAGGTGGTTTGATCGAGTAAGTAATGTAAGGGTGAGAGAGATGTGTGGAAATAAAAAGAGTGTGGTTGAGAGAGCAGAAGAGGATGTTTTGAAATGGTTTGGTCACATGGAGAGAATGAGCGGGGAAAGATTGACCAAGAGGATATATGTGTCAGAGGTGGAGGGAACGAGGAGAAGTGGGAGACCAAATTGGAGGTGGAAAGATGGAGTGAAAAAGATTTTGAGTGATCGGGGCCTGAACATGCAGGAGGGTGAAAGGCGTGCAAGGAATAGAGTGAATTGGAATGATGTGGTTTACCGGGGTCGACGTGCTGTCAATGGATTTTTGAACCAGGGCATGTGAAGCGTCTGGGGTAGACCATGCAAAGTGTGTGGGGCCTGGATGTGGAAAGGGAGCTGTGGTTTCGGTGCATTATTACATGACAGCTAGAGACTGAGTGTGAACGAATGGGGCCTTTGGTATTTTTCCTAGCGCTACTTCGCACACATGAGGGGGGAGGGGGTTGTTATTCCATGTGTGGCGAGGTGGCGATGGGAACAAATAAAGGCAGCCAGTATGAATTATGTACATGTGTATATATGTATATGTCTGTGTGTGTATATATATGTGTACATTGAGATGTATAGGTATGTATATTGTGCATGGGTGGACATGTATGTATATACATGCGTATGTGGGCGGGTTGGGCCATTCTTTAGTCTGTTTCCTTGCGCTACCTCGCTAACGCGGGAGACAGCGACAAAGCAAATTAAAAAATGATAAATAAAATATTTTTTTCCTTTTTCATACAGTTTATGTTGTGTTGAGGAGGATGGATGGCTTGGACATGATATATTGGAGGACAATATGTGGTGTGTGGTGGTTTGATGAGGTAAGTAATGAAAGGGTAAGAGAGCTGTGTGTAATAAAATGAGTGGTAATGAAAGGGTAAGAGAGCTGTGTGTAATAAAATGAGTGTGGTTGAGAGAGCTGAAGAGGGTGTGCTAAAATGGTTTGGATTTTTGGAGGGAATGAATGAGGAAAAGTTGACAAGGAGGATTTATGTGTCAAAAAGGAGGGGACAAAGGGAACAAGGACACCAAATTGGAAGGATGGGGTGAAAAAGATGAACATGGGAGGGTTAAAGGCATGCTCAGGAAAAAGTGAAATGGAACAACATGGTATACTGGGGTCAATGCACTGTACCAGGGATGATATTAATTGAGATGGTGAAGGCATGTACTGAGCATCAGATTGAGGAGGAGCAACATGGTTTCAGAAGTGATAGAGGATGTATGGATAAGGTGTTTGCTTTGAAGAATGTATGTGAAAAATACTTAGAAAAACAGATGAATTTGTATGTGGCATTTTATGCGCCTGATGCACCTGGAGAAGGCATAATAGGGTTGATAAGATGCTCTGTGGAAAGTCATACAAATATACGGTGTGGGAGGTAAGTTGCTAGAAGCAGTGAGAAGTTTTTATCAAGAGTGTAAGGCGAGTGTACAAGTGGGAAAAGAGGAGAGTGATTGGTTCCCAATGAAGGTCGGTCAGCAGCAAGGGTGTGTGATGTCATCATGGTTGTTTAATTCATTTACAAATGGGGTGGTGAGGGAGGAAAATGCAAGAGTTTTGTGGAGGGGCAAGTGTGCAGTCTACAGGGAATGAGAGGGCCTGGGAAGTGAATCAGTTTTTTTCACCAATGATACAGCACTGGTGGCTGATTCAAGTGAGAGACTGCAAAAATTGGTGAATGGGTTTGGAGGTGTGTGTGAAAGGAGGTGGAGAGTAAATAAGAATAAAAAGCACAGTTATTAGGTTTAGCAGGGTTGAAGGTCAAGTTAGTTGGGGTGTGTCTATGAATGGAGAAAACTTGGAGGATGTGAAGTGTTTCAGATACCTGGGAGTGGACATAGCAGCAAATGGAACCATGGGAGGGAGTACATCATAGAGTGGGTGAGGGGGTAAAGGTTCTGGGAGCACAGGAGATTGTGTAAAAAAAAGAAAATATTATCTGAGAGCAAAAATTGGTATGTCTTAAGGTATAGTAATCCCGACAATATCATATGTATGCAAGACTTGGGCTATTGATAAGGCTGTGCAGAGGAAGGTGGATGTGTTGGCAATGAAATGTTTGAAGACAATATGTGGTGAGAGGTGGCTTGATCAAGTAAGTAATCAAAGGGAAAAAGAGGGTAGTGGTAGTAAAAAGTGTAGTTGAGAGAGCTGAGGAGGGTGTGCTGAAATGGTTTGGACATATGAAGAGAATGAGTGAAGAAAGGTTGACAGAGAGGATACGTGTGGAGGGAACAAGGAGAATGGGGAGACCAAATTGGAGACAGAAGGATGTAGGGAAAAAGATTTTGAGTGATCAGGGCCTAAACATGTTGGAGGATGAAAGGCGTGTATGGGATAGAGTGAAATGGGTATGTGGTATGGGAGGTAAGTTTCTAGAAGCAGTGAAAAGTTTTTACCAAGGATGTAAAGCATGTGTACAAAGGCAGAAAGGGTGTTTGATTTCCCCATGGTGGTTTAATTTGTTTGTGGACGGGGTGATTAGGGAGGTAAATGCAAGAGTTTTGGAGATAAGGGCAAGTATGCAGTCTGTTGGGGATGAGAGGGCCTGGGAAATGAGTCGGTTGTTGTTTGCCAATGATACAGCTCTACTGGTTGATTTGTGTGAAAAACTGCAGAAGTTGGTGACTAAGTATGGAAAAGTGTGTGAAAGGAGAAAGTTGAGAGTAAATGTAAATAAGAGCAAGATTATTATGTTCAGTAGGGTTGAGGGACAAGTTCATTGGTATGTAAGTTTGAATGGAAGTGAAGTGTTTTAGATATCTTTGAGTGGACTTAGCAGTGAATGGAACCACAGAAGCAGAAGTGAGTAAGATGGTTGGGGAGGAGGCAAAGGTTCTGGACGCAGTGAAGAATGTGCGGAAGGAAAGAATGTTATCTTGGAGAGCAAAAATGGATGCATTTGAAGGAATGGTAGCTCTAATAATGTTACATGGTTGTGAGATATGGGCTACAGATAGGGTTGTATGGGGGAGGGTGGATGTGTTGGAAATGAAATGTTTGAGGACAATATGTCCACTAACTACAAATTAGTCTATACAGTCTTTTTTTTTCACCCAAGATGGCTTATGATTGCAGTATGTTTTCATTGTCATGCTCATCACCATAAGAAATATAAGACATTACAGATCTATCATTTATTGAACAAAGCTTTTCATTTTCTGAATTCCTTTGAAAAATGATGAACTAGTACATTCATGAAATGGCAAAATAAAGAATGAAAAGGAGTGAGAATGAAAGTGTGACATTAGGTAATCATTTACCATCAATATATTCCCCATATCATTTACTAATTCCTGTATCAAAATTTGTTCCAAAATATTGCTTAACAGGACAAAGATTGATTATGATAATTGTAGCATTAGTTATTTCATGTATAAAAAGTAATCACATCCATAATATTCTTGTGATCATTACTGTTCATGTTATATATCATGACGCAACTTAATTTTTACATATAATGGCAACCACTCTAGTACTAACATAATCACAGTTAGCATTATAATATACAATGATAGTGGCACTATCTCAAGGCACACAGTTATGACAAATTTAGGATATTGCAAGTGGTTTTACACTATGTGGTAAAATCAAAGCTGGCTCCTGTGTTTGAGGATAGTGATTCATGTTTTTTCCTGATTAATAAAATGAATTAGTCAGGTTGTACAAAGAGGTATCCTTATAAAATTGTAAGGTGCTTTAGAAATATGTTTCACACCGAGTCAAAAGCATATGTTGCTTTTCCATCATGAAGACATGTTTTATGTGCACTAACAACCCAACTTCTTAAGAGCTTGCATGATCCTGTTGGCTACATAACTCATCAACTGTGAGAACATGAAACTAATTTCTACCATATTCATGTTCCTCTGATCTGAATGACTATCATTCTCCCTAAAACTGATTCAAAATGCACAATGCTCTTATCTACTTTTTACTTCTTATGCTTAGCACTGCATGTAGGCATCCTTAATTTCTATGGTAAACTGTCAAGTGAAGGTCAATATTCAAAAATTTACAGCACAGAACTTTGAATGTAATTGTACAATACTACTGTTAACAGGATGTAATCTTAAATGAAGCTTTCTTTGTTTACCAATGGACATAAATTGCCATGGCTGAGATTTATTGTATGCTGTCTTGTGGCTGATATTAACAACCATCATTATCATTGTTATTTGTAGGTACTTCCTGAATATATATATATATATATATATATATATATCGATCCAATTCACTCTATTCCTTGTCCTCCTTTCACCCTCCTGCATGTTTAGGCCCCGATCACACAAAATCTTTTTCACTCCATCTTTCCACCTAAAATTTGGTCTCCCACTTCTCCTCGTTCCCTCCACCTCCGACACATATATCCTCTTGGTCAATCTTTCCTCACTCATTCTCTCCATGTGCCCAAACCATTTCAAAACACCCTCTTCTGCTCTCTCAACCACGCTCTTTTTATTTCCACACATCTCTCTTACCCTTACGTTACTTACTCGATCAAACCACCTCACACCACACATTGTCCTCAAACATCTCATTTCCAGCACATCCATCCTCCTGCATACAACTCTATCCATAGCCCACGCCTCGCAACCATACAACATTGTTGGAACCACTATTCCTTCAAACATACCCATTTTTGCTTTCCGAGATAATGTTCTCGACTTCCACACATTCTTCAAGGCTCCCAGGATTTTCGCCCCCTCCCCCACCCTATGATCCACTTCCGCTTCCATGGTTCCATCCGCTGCCAGATCCACTCCCAGATGTCTAAAACACTTTACTTCCTCCAGTTTTTCTCCATTCAAACTTACCTCCCAATTGACTTGACCCTCAACCCTACTGTACCTAATAACCTTGCTCTTATTCACATTTACTCTTAACTTTCTTCTTTCACACACTTTACCAAACTCAGTCACCAGCTTCTGCAGTTTCTCACATGAATCAGCCACCAGCGCTGTATCATCAGCGAACAACAACTGACTCACTTCCCAAGCTCTCTCATCCCCAACAGACTTCATACTTGCCCCTCTTCCCAAAACTCTTGCATTCACCTCCCTAACAACCCCATCCATAAACAAATTAAACAACCATGGAGACATCACACACCCCTGCCGCAAACTTACATTCACTGAGAACCAATCACTCTCCTCTCTTCCTACACGTACACATGCCTTACATCATCGATAAAAACTTTTCACTGCTTCACTGCTATATATATATATATATGTATATATATATATATATATATATATATATATATATATATATATATACATATATATATTCTTTTCTTTTCTTTCAAACTATTCGTCATTTCCTGCGTTAGCAAGGTAGCGTTAAGAACAGAGGACTGAGCCTTTGAGGGAATATCCTCACTTGGCCCCCTTCTCTGTTCCTTCTTATAGAAAATTAAAAATGAGATGGGAGGATTTCCAGCTTCCCGTTCCCATATATATACATTTTCAAAAGTTTATACTCTACTTAAACAATAATGTTGAAATAAAACTTAACTTAGATATCAAGATACATAATGATTTTCCTAAACAAAATATCTACTTTGCAAACTTTACTGTAAAATATTAATATCTTAGCAAATCTGAATCATATTCAAACGTATATCAATTTAGCTCAAGATACCCTATCAAATAATATACAGCAAAAACTTCTTCAAAAACAAATCTAAAGCATTTGCTTGTACACAAGACATTAATTCTATTTCCTACCAGAATCCCATCAAATGTACACTTCTACACATGCTCATAGCCAAATAATTAATTCTCTGCACCCGCAGCTTCTGATCAAAGAATCTTGGATTGCACTTTAAGTGAGTTCAGCTTAAGTTGTGCTCTGGTTAAGGTCAAGTTTGGTAAGCATTATTCACAAAACTCATGATGAAAATAATTCTACATCATTACAGCATATGTTAGATATTTTAACATCAGCACAGCTTTGGTCACCTAATATCTGTAGACAGTTTACTTCACTTTATTACCATTATTTTCATTTCATACAAGTTATAATCTACTTAGCTCATCTAATTGCTATAGTCTTCTTAAGATACATAAGAAATAAGTTTCAAACGCGGTTATCTTACTTGTTTATCCAACCATTATAATCACAATGATTCATGCAAATACTACAGTCTGCTTATTTCATCTTGTAACTGTAATCAGCTTAAATCACTGGAACAAATCCATAACTTAGCTCATTCTAATGTCATCATCACCTTTGGTCACTCAATAGCTATCATCAGATTAGGTGACTTTAAACTCATCTTGAAAAACACAGCAGTTATTATCAAGTTAGACCATTCATAGCTGTTATTGCTACCAACTATCTCACAGTTCTCATTACTTTAAATTTCCATACTAGTTGCAATCACTCAAGTAACACAGCAATTCTTTTTAAAAAGGATTACTTTGTAATTCTCATTATGTTATTTAGAATTCTAATCAACCATTTTCACTTTACAGATTTTAATATGCAGGTTAAGCAGAGGGAGCTCAGTAATTGTAGTCAACACATGGATTCTCCTCATCTTCAGCAGCAAAGTCAGGGCAGGAACACGTGCGTCCCCCTCGACCATTAGGGAGACAAAGGTGGGATGTTGGACATCCTCCATCATTCACTCCACAAACATTGGACACTGTTGATATAGTCAATAGCATATCTTGAAAATTACTGAAATTTCTAATAATATCTTTAAGATATGATAATGCTGAAATACTAGGTAATAGTGGATACTTTTACCTTTCTTAGATATGGAATATGTAGTCAACATTATGTCCCTAATGAGATCTCCCTTTACTTCTAAATCTTCCATAATCAAATCAAGCATATAAAACAAGATAGCACACAGCAACACTCATTCTTTGATGCCAGACATGGAGTTCCCTCCAGGTAAGACTCATAGAAGATACCCTGCAAATTCTGAACAATTACCTTGAATGCTGAATAGCCTGCAAGAATAAAGAACATTATAATGATCTTCCTTGTTTTTTTCCTAAGGGCACTGTTATTCAAATTTTACAGTGTATGACATTGGGTCAGATGGCAGACTTCCTTTTACCTAAAAGTGTGCCTCTAAACAAATTCAGATCCTTGCTCATCTATTTTACCTCTGCCTCAATACCCACACCTTTGTTTTTTCTTTGAACTTCATTTTGGTAAAGCCCATTCCCATAGAGGATATTATTCTAACCCTTCTATCTACTGCCCCTTTTCTCTCACTTGTAATGAATCTATAGTCTTTAAAACTACACTTAACCTTCACTTTCTCAACCAATTACAATCACATTCCTTCCCTCAGCATCATCAATATGGCTTTCACTATGCAAGGTGTACTGGTACTCTCCTGTGTGACCCATCTCTGGTC
Source organism: Panulirus ornatus (assembly GCF_036320965.1). Classification (NCBI taxonomy): domain Eukaryota; kingdom Metazoa; phylum Arthropoda; class Malacostraca; order Decapoda; family Palinuridae; genus Panulirus; species Panulirus ornatus. The sequence continues at coordinate 20,623,873 of NC_092250.1, read as the reverse complement.
GTCCTTTCTTAAACATGCAGGTGAATCTTTTGTTAAAGCTTCAGACATCTCTACGGTATTTGACAAAGTGTGGCATATGTCTTTACCCACAATTGTGCCTACTGCTCATGAATTCCCTGTGTTTTAGAAGGCAACTAGAAGGGGCAGATGAAGGGGGCTGGAAATCTCCCCCCCCCCCTCTCCAAGTTTTACTTTTCCAAAAGAGGGAACAGAATAGGAGGCCAATTCAGGAGTTTCCACTTAAGGCTCAGTTATATATATATATATATATATATATATATATATATATATATATATATATATATATTATCCCTGGGGATAGGGGATTAAGAATACTTCCCACGTATTCCCTGCGTGTCGTAGAAGGCGACTAAAAGGGGAGGGAGCGGGGGGCTGGAAATCCTCCCCTCTCGGTTTTTTTTTTAATTTTCCAAAAGAAGGAACAGAGAATTGGGCCAGGTGAGGGTATTCCCTCAAAGGCCCAGTCCTCTGTTCTTAACGCTACCTCGCTAATGCGGGAAATGGCGAATAGTTTGAAAGAAAGAAAGAAAAGATATATATATATATATATATATATATATATATATATATATACACATTTGTTTTTTTTTTTTTTTTGCTTTGTCGCTGTCTCCCGCGTTTGCGAGGTAGCGCAAGGAAACAGACGAAAGAAATGGCCCAACCCACCCCTATACACATGTATAATACATACGTCCACACACGCAAATATACATACCTACACAGCTTTCCATGGTTTACACCAGACGCTTCACATGCCCTGATTCAATCCACTGACGGCACGTCAACCCCGGTATACCACATCGATCCAATTCACTCTATTCCTTGCCCTCCTTTCACCCTCCTGCATGTTCAGGCCCAGAACACACAAAATCTTTTTCACTCCATCTTTCCACCTAAAATTTGGTCTCCCACTTCTCCTCGTTCCCTCCACCTCTGACACATATATCCTCTTGGTCAATCTTTCCTCACTCATTTTCTCCATGTGACCAAACCATTTAAAAACGCCCTCTTCTGCTCTCTCAACCACACTCTTTTTATTACCACACATCTCTCTTACCCTTACATTACTTACTCGATCAAACCACCTCACAACACACATTGTCCTCAAACATCTCATTTCCAGCACATCCATCCTCCTGCGCACAACTCTATCCATAGCCCACGCCTCGCAACCATACAACATTGTTGGAACCACTATTCCTTCAAACATACCCATTTTTGCTTTCCGAGATAATGTTCTCAACTTCCACACATTCTTCAAGGCTCCCAGGATTTTCGCCCCCTCCCCCACCCTATGATCCACTTCCGCTTCCATGGTTCCATCCGCTGCCAGATCCACTCCCAGATGTCTAAAACACTTTACTTCCTCCAGTTTTTCTCCATTCAAACTTACCTCCCAATTGACTTAACCGCAACCCTACTGTACCTAATAACCTTGCTCTTATTCACATTTACTCTTAACTTTCTTCTTTCACACACTTTACCAAACTCAGTCACCAGCTTCTGCAGTTTCTCACATGAATAAGCCACCAGCGCTGTATCATCAGCGAACAACAACTGACTCACTTCCCAAGCTCTCTCATCCCAACAGACTTCATACTTGCCCCTCTTTCCAAAACTCTTGCATTCACCTCCCTAAGAACCCCATCCATAAACAAATTAAACAACCATGGAGACATCACACACCCCTGCCGCAAACCTACATTCCCTGAGAACCAATCACTTTCCTCTCTTCCTACACGTACACATGCCTTACATCCTCGATAAAAACTTTTCACTGCTTCTAACAACTTGCCTCCTACACCATATATTCTTAATACCTTCCACAGAGCATCTCTATCAACTCTATCATATGCCTTCTCCAGATCCATAAATGTGAGAAAGCAAATATATATATATATATATATATATATATATATATATATATATATATATATATATATATATATATATATATATTTTTTTTTTTTTTTTTTCATACTATTCGCCATTTCCCGCGATAGCGAGGTAGCGTTAAGAACAGAGGACTGAGCCTTTGAGGGAATATCTTCACCTGGCCCCCTTCTCTGTTCCTTGTTTTGGAAAATTAAAAAAAAAAACAAGAGGGGAGGATTTCCAGCCCCCCGCTCCCTTCCCTTTTAGTCGCCTTCTACGACACGCAGGGAATATATATATATATATGAAAGCCGGCAAGGCAGCAGGTTTTGGATGGTATTGCAGTGGAACTTATTAAAAAAGGGGGTGACTGTATTGTTGACTGGTTGGTAAGGTTATTTAATGTATGTATGATTCATGGTGAGGTGCCTGAGGATTGGCGGAATGCTTGCATAGTGCCATTGTACAAAGGCAAAGGGGATAAGAGCGAGTGCTCAAATTACAGAGGTATAAGTTTGTTGAGTATTCCTGGGAAATTATATGGGAGGGTATTGATTGAGAGGGTGAAGGCATGTACAGAGCATCAGGTTGGGGAAGAGCAGTGTGGTTTCAGAAGTGGTAGAGAATAAGTGGATCAGGTGTTTGCTCTGAAGAATGTATGCGAGAAATACTTAGAAAAGCAAATGGATTTGTATGTAGCATTTATGGATCTGGAGAAGGCATATGATAGAGTTGATAGAGATGCTCTGTGGAAGGTATTAAGAATATATGGTGTGGGAGGCAAGTTGTTAGAAGCAGTGAAAAGTTTTTATCGAGGATGTAAGGCATGTGTACATCTAGGAAGAGAAGAAAGTGATTGGTTCTCAGTGAATGTAGGTTTGCGGCAGGGGTGTGTGATGTCTCCATGGTTGTTTAATTTGTTTACAGATGGGGTTGTTAGGGAGGTGAATGCAGGAGTTTTGGAAAGAGGGGCAAGTATGCAGTCTGTTGTGGATGAGAGAGCTTGGGAAGTGAGTCAGTTGTTGTTCGCTGATGATACAGCGCTGGTGGCTAATTCATGTGAGAAATTGCAGAAGCTGGTGACTGAGTTTGGTAAAGAGTGTGAAAGAAGAAAGTTAAGAGTAAATGTGAATAAGAGCAAGGTTATTAGGTACAGTAGGGTTGCGGTTAAGTCAATTGGGAGGTAAGTTTGAATGGATAAAAACTGGAGGAAGTAAAGTGTTTTAGATCTCTGGGAGTATATCTGGCAGCGGATGGAACCAAGGAAGTGAATCATAGGGTGGGGGAGGGGGCGAAAATTCTGGGAGCCTTGAAGAATGTTTGGAAGTCGAGAACAGTATCACGGAAAGCAAAAATGGGTATGTTTGAAGGAATAGTGGTTCCAACAATGTTGTATGGTTGCGAGGCATTCGCTATGGATAGAGTTGTGCGCAGGAGGGTAGATGTGCTGGAAATGAGATGTTTGAGGAAAATATGTGGTGTGAGGTGGTTTGATCGAGTAAGTAATGTAAGGGTAAGAGAGATGTGTGGTAAAAAAAAAGAGTGTGGTTGAAAGAGCAGAAGAGGGTATTTTGAAATGGTTTGGTCACATGGAGAGAATGAGTGAGGAAAGATTGACCAAGAGGATATATGTGTCAGAGGTGGAGGGAACGAGAAGTGGGAGACCAAATTGGAGGTGGAAAGGGAGTGAAAAAGATTTTGAGTGATCGGGGCCTGAACATGCAAGAGGGTGAAATGCTTGCAAGGAATAGAGTGAATTGGAACGATGTGGTATACCGGGGCCAACGTGCTGTCAATGGATTGAACCAGGGCATGTGAAGCGTCTGGGGTAAACCATGGAAAGTTGTGTGGGGCCTGGATGTGGAAAGGGAGCTGTGGTTTCGGGCATTATTGCATGACAGCAGGAGACTGAGTGTGAATGAATGTGGCTTTTGTTGTCTTTTCCTAGCGCTACCTCGCACACATAAGGGGGGAGGGGATGTTATTCCATGTGTGGCGAGGTGGCAATGGGAATGAATAAAGGCAGACAGTGTGAATTGTGTGCATGTGTATATATGTATGTGTCTGTGTGTGTATATATATGTGTACATTGAGATGTATAGGTGTGTATATCTGCGTGTGTGGACGTGTATGTATATACATGTGTATGGGGGTGGGTTGGGCCATTTCTTTCGTCTGTTTCCTTTTTTTTTTTTTTTGCTTTGTCACAGTCTCTCGCGTTAGCGAGGTAGCGCAAGGAAACAGACGAAAGAATGGCCCAACCCACCCACATACACATGTATATACATACACGTCCACACATGCAAATATACATACCTATACATCCCACTGTTCACATATATATACACACACAGACATGTACATATATACACATGTACATAATTCATAGTCTGCCTTTATTTATTCCCATCGCCAGCTTGCCACACATGGAATAACAACCCCCTCCCCCCTCATGTGTGCGAGGTAGTGCTAGGAAAAGACAACAAAGGCCCCATTCGTTCACACTCAGTCTCTAGCTGTCATGTAATAATGCACCGAAACCAAAGCTCCCTTGCCACATCCAGGCCCCACACAACTTTCCATGGTTTACCCCAGACGCTTCAAATGCCCTGATTCAATCCATTGACAGCATGTCGACCCCGGTATACCACATCAATCCAATTCACTCTATTCCTTGTCTGCCTTTCACCCTCCTGTATGTTCAGGCCCCGATCACTCAAAATCTTTTTCACTCCATCTTTCCACCTCCAATTTAGTCTCCCACTTCTCCTCGTTCCCTCCACCTCCGACACATATATCCTCTTGGTCAATCTTTCCTCACTCATTCTCTCCATGTACCCAAACCATTTCAACACACCCTCTTCTGCTCTCTCAACCATACTCTTTTTATTTCCACACATCTCTCTTACCCTTACATTACTTACTCGATCAAACCACCTCACACCACACATTGTCCTCAAACATCTTATTTCCAGCACATCTACCCTCCTGCGCACAACTCTATCCATAGCCCACACCTCGCAACCATACAACATTGTTGGAACCACTATTCTTTCAAACATAGCCATTTTTGCTTTCAGAGATAATGTTCTCGACTTCCACACATTCTTCAAGGCTCCCAGGATTTTTGCCCCCTCCCCCACCCTATGATTTACTTCCGCTTCCACGGTTCCATCCGCTGCCAGATCCACTCCCAGGTATCTAAAACAATTTACTTCCTCCAGTTTTTCTCCATTCAAACTTACCTCCCAATTGACTTGACCCTAAACCCTACTGTACCTAATAACCCTGCTCTTATTCACATTTACTCTTAACTTTCTTCTTTCACACACTTTACCAAACTCAGTCACCAGCTTCTACAGTTTCTCACATGAATCAGCCACCAGCGCTGTATCATCCGCGAACAACAACTGACTCGCTTCCCAAGCTCTCTCATCCCCAACAGACTTCATACTTGCCCCTCTTTCCAAAACTCTTGCATTCACCTCCCTAACAACCCCATCAATAAACAAATTAAACAACCATGTGTGTGTATATGGGTGGATGGGCCATTCTCTGTCTGTTTCCTGGAGCTAACTCACTGATGTGGGAAACAGCAATTAAGAAGAATGAATGAATAAAAGAATATTTACCTTAGCCTTTGTCAATTCATACACGGCTTATCAATCTACATTAATGGGAATGAATTTAGTAGAGACTAGAGAAAATCATATGATACACAAGTAAAACTAGTAATAATATCAATAAGAAGCCAATAAGTAGAAAATTCTGATTTCTTAATACATCAAAACAGACCTGGAGGGCAAGCAGGGGGAACTGCAACAATGCCATACAGTTTTCCAGATCCTCCAGGTGGTGGTGCTCGGGTGGGAGACTCGATGCCAGAATAATGGTTAACAGTATGGATCCTTGTGCTGTTGAAATAAGGACATTAAGAATTCATACAGTAAAATCAGAATATATGAATAAATTTGCATTATGAGTTTGTCTGTCAACTCTAAAGAAGGAATAGTTGGATAGGGAGTGTGCCTTTGATCTTCAACCAGCCCGTGTATGCCTATTTTACCTATGTCTAAAAACCTAGACTTCTGCTTTGAAGCAAGCCATGTGCAGACCATCCCTACGGATGGATGGAGACTAATCAAACTCATTTATCATTCCGTTGCTCTTATTTCTGTTATCTCCAAAGCTTTTGAAACTCTCCTATACTGTCACTTTCTCAAACACTTTGAAAACCATGATGACATAAGGAAATGGGATTCTCAGCGCTAAGTCCAATAGGGAACTCTCCCATATGACTCACCTCTTGTCCTTCTCTTTCAGGGATTTTGTTGGAACTTTTGTCAAAACCCTCAACATCCCCAAATTATTTGACAGGGTGTAGTAAAAGTCTTGCTTTCTAAACTTAATCCAAATGACAGCTATTCAGTTTCAGCTTAATTGAAAAGTTTTATCCCACATTCAGGTTGGTGGTCATAGTTCAGTCTCTTCATAACCTAATACAAAAATCATGAAGCTGCTAAGTTACCTCCACAAAGTGCTATATCTTACAGAAATCTTCAGTAACTTACTCATTCCAGTCAGTATAGTAAAACTCTTGACCCAGACTTGTGAGACCAAAGGGATACTGAGCACCTTCCATCACCATCCGACGCCCACTTCCTTGTATCCCAATACACTCTGTGAAGAAATAAACAGTGAGGAAGAATACATAGGCAAAAGAGTAGAGAAATAGAAGACTCAATAAAAGGTATAAAGTAGATGCAGCTATACGCTGCAAATGCTTTGTAAAATAAAGCAGATATGTGGCAGTTCAAGGGAAAAGAATAATAGTTAGCACAGTGAATCAACAAGATGTATAAGGACATAAATATTCAACCATGAATCTCTAAGAGTATAAAGTGTTTTCATGTGATGAGATAACTTATGAACTGACAATAACAACTGAAAGTCATAGGCTATGAGCTAAAAAAGTCTCCCAACCAACCAATTCTATGGGTCCCAGCATCAGCCCAGCAGAGGGTTTCTGTGTCATAAGCCACAACTAAGGAGTTAGGCAGCAAGATATCTTGATCAACAAGTACTCTACGATTTGATCCGTCCAGCCCAGACATCTCAATCTTTGGGCCACGGCGATTCCAATCACTCCAAAACAGAAGGCTGTAATTTTTATTCTATGTGAAACTGACATGTAGGCATGTTTTTAAATGATTCTCTAATGTTAATGAAGTATCAATGTGGCCATTCTGTGACTCTATATTTACATGATGGCCTGTCACAATATCGTAAAGATCACATGGCATGGTGACTGCTTTTTTTTTTTACTTGGTATATCTAGTAAAATCATCTATAATAGAGAAACACATGTATGTAAATTACCAATCTGTATCTGCAGAGATTACCTTCTCTGACAAACTTTGGTGCCAATTATCAAGAAAACGTAAATCCTATCAAATCTTGTGTCACTCTTGGATTTTGACTTACCCCTGACCTGGGTGCACAGCAATACCTCGAGGATTGACAAGGCCATCTTCGATAACCACACGACGTTTTCCACTTTTTATGGATGCCACAGATACAACATCATTTACTGAATCTGTCCAGTAGACATTTCCAGACACCCAGTCAACAGCAACATCTTCTGGAGAGCCAATTCCCTCTGAAAAACAAAATGGGATGGAATCTTACCTTATGTAACACATACCTAATATGAATTTTGGAAGCAAATTTCTAATTCCACAGTTTGGTCAGGAATGAAGGTACAAAGTTACTCCTGTCATCATGGGGAGAGCAATGGGTACCAATCTTGACCCTAAGTTATCCAATACACAACTCCCTCATTAATAATGATAATTGATGTATTCATACAATTATTCTAACTTTTAATCCCTTGAAAAGAAAATGAATATATATCCATGTATATGTATCTGTTTCACCACCTTCCTAAAACTTTAAGTTTATGATAAAATTTTCTCTCCCAGCAACAGCATAGTAACTTGTTTAAATGAAAACACTTTCTTGATTATTGCTATTAGCTGTTTGATGGTATCAGATATGATAAACTTACTAATAATTCAAAACTGAGCACCAGTATATTAATAGTCTTCTGTACAAAAGCTGTATTCCGTCCTATGAAACTGACTAATATTGGTAACTGTTTTTAACAATTTTACAAATGGCTGATCTACAATGTCTCAACAGTAAGCAAGCAAAAAATTAAAAGTATTCAGACCTGGATGTTTACACTATTTTCTCATCATATTCACAGTACCTTTGCATTTCATCAGTAGTATTTAATAAAGCCCTCTATATGTGTTGTGTCAACTGGAGGTTACATATGACTGCAGGCTGGGAACAAAAGATTGCAAGATTTTCCGTTAGCATATTTTACCTTTTTTTTTTGGAAGGTGTAGCTTGAGATTAAAAAATCTGAACTTCTAAAGATCCATTATCAAGAGCATTAAAGAATATTTGCCAAGTTGAATCAGTTTTCAAAATTAGGTGCGCTGTTTACCATGCACTAGCAAAGCATACATCATTGTAATTCCAGTTTGAATATGAAGTTGTGAAGCTCTATACTTTTCCCAGGTATATATGTCATCTATCTATCTATATCTCTGATGCCTGCTCCCTCCAGAAGCTCCCTCAAGGGGGTGGCCATGGCAAAAGAGTCTCCACAACTGGTGAACTTCAATGCCACTTCTTAGCCTTTAATGGCTCACACTAAATAAGCCACTGGCAGTAGTCAACCATAAAGCAGTGTGTCATATTTCCATAAAATCTGTTCTGCCCTTCTACTGGCATCCAAAAACTGTACAAGTGACACTGCAAGGTGCAAAGTTGTAAAGATAAAAAGAAGAAACAAACACCTTTCCCAGTGTTGTGTTGGGAATCCATTGCTGGAAAAATGCATACATAGTGAATCCATACAACAGTGTATGGAAGAAAACAGAGATTCAATCCTAATACCTTCTAAAGCCCCTTTTTTAACCCTGACAGAGAGAAATATTGTACTTGCCAGTTTTGCTGGTTTACCAGTTTTACATTAAAAAGGAAATTTGTACAAATGATTAAAGTTTATGAGCAGATTCTCCTGTAACAAAACACTGTATCAAGACCTGAGATAACAGATCTAAAATATGAAATAAACCACAAATAAAAGAGTGGCTGGAGGACTAGCCATGTCAGTGTCAGTGAGAGGAAAGGCAAAGCTGGGGAGGGGACTCAAGAAGTAGAGAAGGGGTATGGTTTTGCTGGTAGTAACAAAGGTTATTGCAGACTTTGATTAGTGAAATTTTTTTGCTATTTATGGTTATCAGTAGAATATTGAGAAAGAGGAGGCTGTGGAGACCGTTTGTTATACTTAAGTAAATATACTCATGAAAGAATGGTGTCAAATGGTGTAATAAAGATGGTCTTTGATCTGACTCATAGGGTTCAGTTCAAAAGCGTGGAGTTATAAGACAGCAAGAAAGGAAAAAGAAGGTAAAGGAGGGAGAAGATTTCACCATTCCTACTTAATCCTCCAAAGAACTGCAATGAACCAGAGCATATATAAATGATAAAAATCAAGAAAAATCGGGATGGTACATGAAGCAGTGAAATGCTCACTTTAGTTAGACAGAGATAAACTTGGGGATTTGGGATTTTCATGGTGAAATGTTCCCATGGAGACAGTATTTTCTATTTTAGAATGTACGCAAGAAACATTCCTATCCCAACATCTCACGGAGCATACAAGTATGAGAGGGACTGATACATCATCATTACTAGATCTTATCCACTCATATTAGCATGAATATTAAGAACATTATATACAATACACCAATCGGGAGAAGTGATCATAAAATGCTCAGGTATGAATATGTGGTAAAAGAGGACATTAAAAGAAAAGAAGTAGGACAAGAAATAAAGAGGTGGTATAACAGAAGAAACTACACAAACTTCAATCATTTCTCTGGTAATGTAGAGTGGGAAATGGAATTTAGTAGCCAAGAACCTGGGCTTTTTGTTAAGAGGTACAGTGAATTTTGAAGAAAGAGTAGAGGGAATGGTACCTTAAGACTAATACAGAGGGAATGGTAATAAAGAGGATGAAACATTCAGTAAAAGATATTACATAGCAAAAGGTGTGCAGTGGTACAGATGCAGAAACCACTCTAGCCAGCTAGCATTTGTAAGGTACAAGACAGCATGGAACAAATATAGCAGGATCAGAAAAGAGGAACAAAGAAATTTTGAACAAATTATTGTGGATAAGGCAGGTGAAAATCTAAACCTTTTTCATAAATTCATCAGGGGTCATTTGTTGGTTAAGGAGCAATCAATCAGGCTAAGGGATTCAGAGGGGAGAATTGTATAGGATGAAAAAAGGATATGTGAGGTAATTAATGATAAGTTCAAAAGAGTTTTCACAGTAGAAGACACTATAGCCCCAAGTGAGATGAAATGGGGAGTTGTGGAAGTGGTTGAAATATCTAGAAAAAATGTTAATACTAAAAGGACTTGACCCATACAAGGCTTACCAGTCCTGATGAAATTTCATCATATGTGCTAAAGACATTCGAAGAAACATTTGACAAACACTCAAATTATTGTTCAAGATGTCACTGGAGAGAGGCAAAGTGCTAAGGAAATGGAAAAGGGTAAACATCATGACTATATATAAAAAAGGAAACCAAACAGGCATTGAATACAGACTGGTCTCACTAGTGCGCGTGGTGTGTAAAATTCTGCAAAAGACCATTAGAAAGCAAAGGGATGACTTTCTAAGGAGGAGAAATTTCCTCATTAGCAGACAGCATGCTTTTTGGGAAAGGAGGTCATGTGTACCTGACTTCTTAGATTTTTACTTGAGAGAGAGTTCAGTCCTGAACAAAAGGGAGGGCTGGATGGACTATCTGTATTTGAACTGCCAGATGGCATTTGACACTGTACCACATAGGAAGCTGACTAAGAAGCTGGATCACCAAGCAAGAATATGGAGGAAACTCCTACAATGGATAGAAAACTATCTCAGTGGGAGGGAACAAAGAAAGCATGTCAGAGAGGCCTTTTCCAAATGGGTTGAGGTATCCAGTAGAGTGCCACTTGGATTGGTTCTGGGACCATTACTCATCTTGATCTATATTACTGACAATAAAGTTCTTATATATCATTTATAGGTAAACAATGTTGCTGTTGGTATGCATCTCCACTGGTCTCATGTCATAAATGCCCCATTCAGCAATTTTTTCCATCACAGCTCTTTGACCAAGAAAACTTCTCCAATAATAATAAAGATGATAGTGTACTGATATTGGCCTTTGAACTAGCCCATAAGGGTGTCATAAAGATGCATTTGGTGGTGTCTCCTTCTGCAATGAGCAAAACAGTGAGCAATAATGAGGCGAGAGCCATAATGCACTTTCTCACCGATGTTAGTGTTCCTAACTTTTACTTATACAGCATTACAAAAGCCACAGAGATATAAAATTTAATGACCTGCACAAAATACTTTAATGCTAGTGTCAAGTGGAACCATAATTACAAGTAACCAAGCCATTATGGGTAAACAATACACAACTATAAGTGAAAATATAAACTAGTCAATATTGCCATTAAGGAAAATAAAAATTACACACCTATTTGTGTAAACATATCATAAAAACAGTTCTATTTTAGGTCTTTTTTGCACAAATACATATAAGAGAAGAAAAGTTGAACATTGAATAAGGCAGTCTGGATATGAAAGAAGTCTAAAACATCACTAATCAAAAGTAAAGTAGACTTATGAGACAAAGATATTACTGTACCTCCAGAAACAACAGCTTGCCGCTCAGTACCATCATATCTAGATGATCTAATTGAAGGTGACCTTACATCTGTCCAGTAGTACCGACCAGCTAGACAGTCAACATCAGCCCCTAAAGTTAAAGTTCATTAAACATTCTCAGTCATCAATCTAATTAGTTTTCAATCATAATTCCACCAGCAAAAAAAAATTAGAATATCATTTGAAGTGTCATTTATCTCAACACTATTTGCATATCACCTTTGGACAACTACTCAGTTAGCCACATAATTCAATAATGTGAGTTACTGTTCACATAATCATTACAACTCCCATCCCATAACAACCACTTCCAAGCAACTTTGTCATTACTTAAGTTATCAAGAAGATTAAGAGAGGAAAATACTGGAAGTGATATCAAGGTGGCCATAAAATCACTTACAGTATCATTGCTGACATAAAAAGAAATCTAGTATACTGCATTTTCAATTATATAACAAGCAACTGGCAAGAGCACACTTGGCATGTACAGCCAAGAGTGTAAGGCACAACTATGAGCTAGCTACTTATTTTTCTTATATATGGAAAACACATTTCCTGAACACATGATATTCTCTTTTTTTGATAATTTTCCTTTCTGTTACATTGATTACCAAGAGTTCAGTGAATCACATTCGGAAAATGCTTCTCATCCATTCCATCACTCATTCTTAGTGCTGCAACAAATCAATTAAAACCTCCAATAAAGTATTCTACACACAGTACTGTGGCGAGGTGGCGATGGGAATGAATAAAGGCAGTGTGAATTGTGTGCATGGGTATATATGTATGTGTCTGTGTGTGTATATATATGTGTACATTGAGATGTATAGGTATGTATATTTGCGTGTGTGGACGTGTATGTATATACATGTGTATGGGGGTGGGTTGGGCCATTTCTTTTGTCTGTTTCCTTGCGCTACCTCGCAAACGCGGGAGACAGCAACAAAGCAAAATAATAATATAATAATAATAATAGTACTGATTACCCTATTTGTCCCTTTACTTATCATTCTATCTATACTTTTGTCATAAGCAGTCTTTTTTCAGTGTAATCCTTTTTGAACTGCTATTCAACTGCCTGGTCTATCACTCGTATAAATAATCAACTTATCTGAACCTATTTTCCGCCACTAAATCTCAAACACTTCCATAGCTGATACGTGAATTCAACTCTTTCATAGTTCCCATCAATTCATTTATCTTATTCCAAACATTATATGCTCAACCTATTCTAATGACATCTTCCCCAGTGCAATAAATATCTTCTAAAACCCACAATCATTTGGCATCCTAAATCCACATAAATCTGCTTTGTTTTCCTTTCCAGCTAGGAAAGGCAATGTTGCTAATGCATCTCCCACATATTGATTGAAGTGACTAACAGAAGCAAGAGCAACTGGAAATTCTTCCATCATGTATTATTACTTTCTAAAAAACAAGAACAAAAAAAAAAAGCCAAGTGAGGATATGCTTTCTAAGGCTCAGACTGCATCATCAGAATGAACACTGCTGTAACCAGGATGGAATAGTGCTGATTAAGAGGGTGGTGGCGAGCACAAAACATTACTAGGGAGGAACAAATTTGCTTCACGATAGGTAAAGGGTATGCAGACAAAGTGCTTGATTTGAAGTTGCGTAAGAACTATCTAGAGAAAGAGGAGAAATTGTATGTAACATTTAGATATCTGAAGAAGCATATGAGAGGGTTGAAAGAAATGCCATGTGAGTTACTAAATGCAGTGAGGAGTTTTATCAGGAGAGTAAGGCATATGTGCGAGTAGGAAGGAAGGAAGTTGAGTGGTTTCCAGTGAGGGGAGTCTTCATTTGGGATGTGTGATGTCACTATGGTTACTTCATCTGTTTATGGAAGGGACTGTGAGGGATAAATATAATAGTTTTTGAGCAAGGTGCAAGTCTACAGCATGATGGGATCAGGTGGAAGAAGCATGAAAAGTGAACTCGCAGTTGCTTACAGATGACATGGTGCTGGTGGCAGACTCAAGAAGGAACTGAAAATGCTGGTGACGATTCAGGAGTGTGAAAGGGGAAAGTTGAAAGTACATGTGAACAAAAGTAAGGTACTGCAATGCAGAAAGGGGGTGAAAAAGGATGGTTTGAGTGTAACTTTGAATGGAAAGGATCTGATGGAAGTAGAGTTTTATTTGCAAGTGTACCTGATAATGAATAGTACCATGGGGATTCAAGCGAGTCATAGGGTGAAATGATGGCTGAGATGATAGGTGCATTTAGGAGCATGTGCAAGGAGAGGTCACTGTCTGTTATGGCTTACAGGAACAGATGTGTTAAAAGTGTTGTATGGATACAAGTCCTGGGCCTACAACACAACAGAAAGAATGGTGGTTATGATGAAAATGAAATACCTGTTGAAAATATGTGGTGTAAGGCTGGTTGATCATCTAAAGAGGTGTGGTAGTCAAAGAAGTCTAATTGAGGGGTACAGCCAAGGTTTGCTGAAATTGTATAGATATATAGATAGGATGAGGAAAGAAAGAGTAACTATGAGGATCGATGCTTCAGAAGTGGAAGAAACAAGGGAAAGGGAGAGGCCAACAGGGAGACTAAAGAATAAAGCAATGGAGGCTTTGCAGTAACTGGGCCTGATTTTCAGGAGGTTGACAGGCATGCAAGGAACAGTTAACTTCTGATGATCATGTGATTCATCAAGGAATGTTATTTTTTGTGTCAAACACCAATCGATGGAAGAAAGCAATGAAAGATGGAAAAGCAAACTTATGTATCTACACAGAATTCCAATATAGATGCAGTGATTAGCACCCTCCTAGAACTCAATCAACACCTTTAATATTCTTGCCATTCATATTTCACAATCCTTATTCTTCCCATACAATAACTCTTTTCACAGTCATCTGCATCCCTTTGAATCCCATGATTTCAATGTTCTGATCCCATCTTGCCTTCCTATAAGTATTATACTCAATAACTACAACCAGCTGCAATCTCCCACCTTAAGTAACTTTACTTTTGTCCTTACCTTCCTGCCCTATAATCCCCATTTATGTGGCTTCAGCAGTGCTTAAGAAGCTGGCCATGCCTACTATGCATGATCATTGGTTAAGAAATGTGATTATGTTGTATGTGCATCATTTGTGGGGTGGGCAAAGAAAAATGGAGCAGTAAGTGTTCAGAGTCTTGACAATGGTAGTTATATTTTGGACATGACAGGTCTTATGTTGAAAGTAGATTAAAAACTATAATTCACATATGGCAAAGGAGTGTAGTTTCAGATGCATTTATGTCTGGTGGACTAGTGCTTAAGACAGTATTTGGAGGGCAGTTGTTTTGCGTATTTGGAGAGCAGTTGTTTTGTCATTATGGTGTGGATATGTTTTGTTAGTGTCTTGTTTGACAGGGGAGGAGATATCTGAGGATATAGGATGGCGGTTGGTTATGAAATGCCCAATTATGAAACTGTGACTGCTCAGCAACTATGTACTTAGTACTCACCAACAGCTGTCATGATTGGCTGAACATGGATAGGAAAGCCAACACCAGAACGTGCATCAGTAGGCATACGAAGGACAGATATCCCCTGGTTGATAAGCAACAAGTTTTTTTCGTGATCTGGTGCCTCTGGAAGGAATAGATGAAATAATATGAAGAGGTTTGATGTAAACTGTGTAAATCAAATTTGAATGATAAACTACAATCAGCTAGTATAAGCATTCATTTACCATCTTTAATATTATTCCCATTCGCATAGTTCGCATAGTAAGGTGAATCAAGGGCATACTGCCTCTCACCTTGCTCTAACACATCTTCAACTAAGTGGGTTGCTAGAATATAATCAAGCAAAGGGAAGGGGGATGGCAATTACAAACTCGCATGATAATGTTGAAAAACTCAAAATAAGAGTGACATGTAAGAACACACTCTTTTCCTCACATATACAAAGTATTCTGGAATTTCCACTAATTATTGTTGTTACTCATTGTATTCACTTTAACATCATTACATTTCAGAGAATCAACACTTTTTGAGCTATCTGGAGATTAAATCAAATCAATCAAATTCTCATAAGATCTAACATGTCTTACCAAAATAGCATAAGTTTGATATGAAACTTTGGTAACCATTTCAAAATGAATGTAAAATTACAACTAAGATAAACCAGTGAATAGCAATAATCAAGGACCTTTTGTTTGGGGACACAGATCTATAAGCTTTTGCAGACTAGAAAAAATTCATTACTATAAACTTTTGTTATTGTTTTAGATACCTAATGATTAAGTATCAATATTAGCAAAATATTTGTCTGCAGATTTCTAAATATTCACTGCAGCACTAGCTATATCAAATCTTCTATAACACTAGTTATATATCTTAAGTATAGAGTATGGAAGAAACAGAGATCTAATGTAATGAAAGATACTGATATTTTTCATCTACACTTCTACTCTTTTACTCTACAATGAATATCAAAATTTACCTTGACAAGTATACCCATCACCAGTGAAGCCTTCTCGGCACCTGCATGAAAACCCAAAGGTGGAGAGAGGATCAGACTGACAACTAGCTTGAGGATGACACAGTGAAGGATCTGCCTGACATGATCTTGATGACCGACAGAAGAAGCCATCACCTTGGAAGCCCTAAGGATGAAATACAAGATGAAAGTACAAAAAAAAGTAAAGAGAAAGTATTTATGAAATCAATTATAAAAGATCATCACAGGCAAAGACCATATTTGCTTCAACTGTTCCTTATTACCTAAAGGCTTGAAGATATGGGCATTCTTATTTACAGTCTCTTTCATACAGGGACAGAACATCTGCATCTAATACATGAGAGTATCCAACATGAAAATTCTTTAAGTAATGTTACAAATATCTGAAGTTGTTCTATGTGAGAAAGTGTATAAATCATACATTGAGAGAAAACTTCGAAAGCATTTTCCAAGAATACAAAAAATCAATTTTAAGTACACTCTGTACAATTGCCATAAGTTACCTGTTAACCGAAAGAGAAAAACTTGCTATATTGCCTGTGCCCTGAACAAAGCACCACCTTACTTCAGACATGACCACTCAGTAGGTACTAGTATATACAATGCGCATTGAGCATACTAAAAGCTTTGGTGGGCAAACTCTTATTGCATGCCCTCAGCTTACACTATGTCGTACTATCCCAAAAAAAGATAAAAAATCCTATCAAGTTGCATGGAAGCATCAATTTAGGAGCTAGAAAAATCAATTCTAAAAAAAGATATTTGGGAACACACATATTTCCCTAAATCAACACCAATGGATCCTGTCTTCATAACATACTGTGCATCTAGCTTACAATCTGGTGCGACAGTGATCCAAAAACAGCTCTGAAAATACAAGCTTAATAAACATGCATACATAGTAAGTTGCAAACTGCAAGTGTAAGGGATGCATCATCACAGAGTCACAAAGTTAACATAAAAGAAACTTGAATAATCTGCAACCAATAACCTATCTATGTAAATCAATAGTCAATAATTTTACCAGGCACAAAGACAGATAACAAATGTCTTTTCAACTGAATGTATTTCAAGAACTTCCAAGAAAAAATTTAGATTCAATCACAGTTGCAAATAATTTCATGTTAGACAAAATATGCTAGTCTACATATTCAAGTATTTCTCCAGACTGGGTACATCAATCTATCTATGTATATCTCTGATGCCTGTTCCCTTCAGGGACTATCATCAAGGAGGTGGCCACAGCAAAAGAGTCTCCTCATATCTGTGTCCTTAAATGCCTCCTTCACATACACCATTCCTTGCATTCTTCCACCATTTCTCTCACATCAATACTCTTCCACAGGTGGTCTTCCTCTCACACCTTGCCCTTTCATCAGATCATCGTAAATTCTCCTTGTATACTCCCAGTCTTGAATTCTTTCCACATGCTCAAACTGCCTCAAGGTTGTATGTTTCACCCTCTCTACCACTCCAATATTAATTCCCACTGCATATCAAATCTCTCATATACCCCTTCATTTCTCACTTTATCCATCTAGTTATACCACAAGCTCCTCACAGACAACTCATTTCTAGCCTGGATTCTTGAACTCGGTGATTCATCTCACATCCATTTTTCAGCTGCATAGGTCAGGGCCAGGAGGACTATGCTGTCCCTTAATATCTTATTCATTTCCACACTTATATCTCTACCCTTCATTATTCTATTATAGGACCTAATGACTCCTCTACACTGTACTCCTTTCTCCCTCATCTTTCCTTCCATATCACCAAACATACCCAAGATAGCTTCTAAATACTTAAATTCTCTCACCTCTTCCAGTCTTTCTTCCCCATATCTATAACAAAGTTTAGTACACATTCTTCTTTCACTCTATAGAGCTTTGCAAAATCTATACTTTCATTCTGTTTCCTTTCAAACACCATAACTTTAACTTAAATCTATCTTCAATCACCTATGCTTACAAACACTATAAAACACACTTGCACCCTTCTGCAACTTCTCTTCATTCTCAGCAAACAACACAGTATAATATGCAAACATGCTTGTCACTAACCACCATATCTCACCACCACAATCAATCTCTGCACCCCCTTTTCCTAGTTTTGCTTTCATCTCTCTTATTGCTCAATCCATATAAATATGTTAAAAAGCCACAGTGACATCACACAGCCCTGCCTCACACTCATATGTATACAAAAACTTTCACTCAACTCTATCCACTCTTCCACATGCATATGGTACTCTACACAATGCTTTCAGACCATCTAACATTTGTCCCCCTATGCTATATATCCTTAATACAACCTATAAAGCATTCCATTTGACTCTGTAATATGCTTTTTCCAGATCCATAAAAGCTGTATACAATTTCTTACCTTTCACTATATACTTTTCACAGTAATTTCACAACAAAAATCCATTCCACACATCTACATTTTGGCATTCAGTCACACTCATCACTTTATCAATCAATGCTCTTGCATAACTTTTCCTGATATACTTAACAGACTTTTTCCCTATATTTGATGCATACATCACTGGCACAATTTCCACTGAGTAAAGTAACAATAATGGCTTTCAACCAATCCTCAGGAACAACCCTCTGTTTCCATGCTAAATTCCATATCAAATGCATTCACTCATCATACTTTCTCCTCCATATTTCAACATTTCAGCCATAATACCATCCACTCAAGGTGCCTTTCCTACCTTCAACCTCATTATCATCCTTGTTTACCTCTATTCTTGCTACAATTTCCTGCAATTATATCCTTTTACTTCTATCCTTTGTACCAATACTGCTGCCTCACCTTCACCCATGTTCATCAGTTCTTCAGAACACTTTCCATCTTCCTTTTGCTCCCTCCTTTTGATTTAGCAACTGCCCTTCCTTATTTTTCACATTTCCATTTCCATTCTTTCATCAACCTCTTTCCTTTTTCACCTTCCAGAACAATTTCTTTTTTCCCATGACTTTTCACTCAACTTTTTTCCAAGATCTTCATCTATCCCCCTTTGACTTGCTCTATTATCCTCTTACCATTTTGCTTGCAGATCTCATTCCTCTATCACCTCTCAACATTTTGCTTACAGATCTCATATTCTTCCCTTCTCCTTTACTGAACTTCCACTGGTACAGTCCTTTTAAACAATCTACCATATGCCATTTTTTTTCTTTTCCACAGCATTTTCTAACATCATGTATCCACCATGCATTTCCCTTTTATCCTTATATTTCACAACCTTGTAAAAAACTACTAATTCTACAACTTTAAACAGTCTTTCTCTAGACTCTTTGAATCCCTCATCCACACATGACTGTATCCCTCCCTACATTTACTGTATTTCCTTCTAAACTTTCGGTAACCTTTCTTTCATACTCATCCTTGCATTCATTCTTATCAGTCTTCTCACTTGCCAAAATCTTTACCTCTCCATTCTTCCTTACACCATTCCTCCAGTTCTCCCTGATCCTCACCTCCACAAGAATTGCAAACCAGACAGTCTTCAAAGAATCCTCTCACAACTTTAGCATTCACCACAGCTTTTCTCATCCTTTCATCCAATACCACATAGTCAAACCCTTTTGTTCTTTTCTTC
The DNA here is from genome assembly GCF_036320965.1 of Panulirus ornatus. Classification (NCBI taxonomy): domain Eukaryota; kingdom Metazoa; phylum Arthropoda; class Malacostraca; order Decapoda; family Palinuridae; genus Panulirus; species Panulirus ornatus. The sequence continues at coordinate 20,604,070 of NC_092250.1, read as the reverse complement.
CATTATTTCTCATCCACGGATACATGTAGATCATTTTGTGTTGAAAAAAGGCACTTGCAAGGAAAAAAAAAAAAAACTCTCAGCACAGACATCCCCAAGATAACTTGCATTCTTATTTACTCCAGGCACTCTCCATTTACCAACTGTCTCACCACTTTTATCATATCCCATCTTCACATTCATATCACCCATTATAACTACCTTGCTCTCCTTCTCAAAGCCATTTGTACAGTCATTTAAAAATCTCAAGAAATGCTTCATTTCATCCTTACCTTGAAGAGTCTTCTCATTCACAGGCACCTACACACATACCCATGCAAAGTGCACCATTCCAATCTTTCCTTTCACCCACACTAATCTTGACTATTCCATCCATGCCCTGTAACACCCTCCCATACCTTTGTTGATAGCAGAATTGCATATCCTTCTTTCCCTCTTCCCTGATAATTTTCATTCATTCCTATCCATATCACTCCTTTCAAAACCTTCTGCAACTTGCATTCAACATTTCCATTTTCTCTTAATACACTCTGCCCAAGGATATGGGTTTCTTCACTCCCCAGCTCATCCAAGCTCCTTTCCTTTATTCTCATCAGTCATCCCCCTGACATTCAAATCCATCACTTTTAATCGCTCATCCCTTTTACTCCCTGGCATAACTGATGGACTATGCTGCTGGTTCTTAGCCTTTAGTGCATCACCAAAAGGCAGCAGGACTCTCAGATTGTTCAAAAAAAAAAATTCAAGTGAGCACAAATATTACTAAAACATTGGAGAGAGACTAAAATCAATGAATACAATACTTATGTGTTATGAGTTTAAGGTCCAGCTATCTTGAAACTGATAAATTTCTAGCTATGAATGTCTCATCTAAATATGCATCATTCCTAAAAATGTAGCTAATACTGTCTTATGCTTGGCTACCATTCTTTACTTCCTATTAAATATCAGGGCACAGAAGCTGGAATTTAGCAAGAGGAAGTAAATACCAAATGACAGATTCCTTTGTCTTCATTTATTTCAAAGGAATCTTCAGAAATCAATTGATTTTAATATAGATAGACTTGTTTCCCTCAGATCACTTTCAAAACACTTCTCTTCATCCCTATAATAACATAAACATGTCAGGCATAACTATATCCTCCACTCTATCCTGGATACCACACACAATCAATATATAAAAAAATCTGTTCCAAAAGCTCAGGGTACTGTAGAAATGCCAAAATCATTTATCTTGTGGGCAGCCATCTTATATTTACTAGGGTATTCAATCCCCTGAGTATGAAGTATTGCTAAAGTTTTCTGGAGGGTTCTTTTTCCATTTCTATAAGTCAGTGCAGAATCAAATGCTTTCCATCACTTTTAATTCACCAGACATCATTTATCTCTAACCATCCCTCTCTGTCTGCCATGATGCCGCCATCCTTTCTCTATCTTATAGGCATCATTTTGACCACTGCCACCATGAAATGTGTGCATGTGTCCCTTCTAACAAGGATTGGACCCATGACTCATGTCTAGCTGCTGCATCTCAGTTACACCAGCCACATGAGGACTGACAGTTATGATACCTCCTTTCCTTAACAGCAAAATTGTCGAACTTTCTCCCCTCTTTCTTTTTCTCCTCTTCCTATGACCCATCTTCCTTTAAATAGCAGATCTACAGACACCAAGAGAGTTCTGATTAATTTCTTCATTCTTTTTTCTTACTATATTTTCCTTTTGCTCACCAAAGTTATGACTGGGGTATATTCTGCTCATACAATGTTGGTCGCCAAAAAAGTGTGTCGATTATCTTAAGGTATACTAAGAAAAAGTAAACAACTTATTGCCTTTTCTTACAGCTTGAGCAAGAACGCAATCTATGTTGATGTAAGAAGGACTCTACACAAGATCTCTTCAATGCCTGCTGAGTACCTGAAATAAAATGGGCTTGGGCAACATAGCAGATTTTGGGTTATATAAGGTACTTGGTAAATAGCTAACTACTGGAGATTTGTCACCTCCATTGATACTTGTGGCCACAGTACTTTCATTTTTCAGACTAATTATATAAACTATGATCCACAACAACATCTTGCTAAAATATCTAAGCAGTATGGTGTATAGCATATTGTTCAGGCCCGAAGAAAAATCCTAAAAAAATATAGGGGATATGTGTAAATATCTACTGACATCAGTAAAATCAATGCAGAAAATAACTACAGAAAACGGCTACACAAATGATACTCAAAAAGGATTATGAACTAAAAGACAGTGAGCCACAGACTTGTACACATCAATTTTAAACATAGAAGGTGAAGCAAAGCAAAGGTTATAACTCATATTCTTTTGTCTTAATCAGCATAACTCCCTACAGACCTACAATAACCAGAGGCATACACCCATTCTCCAATATTACAACAACATCACATATTCTTTAAACTACCTACCTCCCTACACCTGCAACGGTATCCTTTAGCAGCTTGATCATAGGAACACTCAGCATTGTCACCACAGTTGTAAACAACATTACATCCAACCTATGAAATAAAAAAAATTTGATAGTGAAATTTTCATAATAACAACCCCACTATCATTATCAAATATATTATGAATATTCAAAATAATTGTCAAAGTTTACCTTTTCTTTCTAACTGCACAAATAAGGTCCTGGGTTCGAACCCTGACCATTGGAGGGTTATGTGATATATATGTATATGAGTAAATGGGCCATTCTTCGTCTGCTTCCTGGTGCTGCCTCTGATACGGAAAATGGCGATCAAGTATAATAAATATGAATAAATATATATCATCCCTGGGGATAGGAGAGAGAGAATACTTCCCACATATACCCTGCGTGTCGTAGAAGGTGACTAAAAGGGGAAGAAGCAGGAGGCTGGAAAGCCTCCCCTCCTGTTTTTGATTTTCCAAAAGGAACAAAGAAGGGGGCCAAGTAAAGATATTTCCTCCAAGGCTCAGTCCTCTGTTCTTAATGCTACCTCACTAACTGGGAAAATGGCAAATATGTATGAAAAAAAATATATATGTATGATACTTGATTGATGTTTTCTGCATCAGCTAGGTAGCACCAGGAAACAAATGAAGAATGGCCCATTCACTCATATCCAAATATATATAAATAAATGCCCATACATGCACATATACATACATATACATATATATATATATATATATATATATATATACACATACACATACACAGACACATATATATACATGTACATATTCATACTTGCTTGCCTTTATCCATTCCTAGTGCTACCCCGCCCCACAGGAAACAGCATCACTAACCCCTGCTTCAGCAAGGGAGCACTAGGAAAACAGACAAAAAAAGGCCTTGTTCGTTCACAATCAGTCTCTAGCTGTCATGTGTAATGCACCAAAACCACAGCTTCCTATCCACATCCAAACCCCAAAGACCTTTCCATGGTTTACCCCAAACATTTCACATGCCCTGTTTGAGTCCACTGACAGCACGTCAACCATGGTATACCATATCGTTCTAATTCACTCTATTCCTTGCACGCCTCTCACCATCCTGTATGTTCAGGCCCCAATTACTCAAAATCTATTTCACTCCATCCTTCCACCTTCAGTTTAGTCTCCTGCTTCTCCATCTTCCCTCCACCTCTGACACATATATCCTCTTTGTCAATCTTTCCTCACTCATTCTTTCTATATGTCCAAACCATTTCAACACACCCTCTTCTCCTCTCTCAACCACACTCTCTTTATTTCCATGCATCTCTCTTACCCTCTCATTACTTACTCGATCAAACCACCTCACACCAATATTGTCCTCAAACATTTCATTTCCAACACATCCACCCTTCTCTGTTCAACCCTATCTATAATCCATCTACAGCCCATGCCTCGCAACCACATAGTACTGTTGGAACTATTAGCCTTCAAACATACTAATTTTTGCTCTCCAAGATAACATTCTCTCCTCCTACACATTCTTCATCACTCCCAGAACCTTTGCCCCCATTCCCCACCCTGTGACTCACTTCCTCTTCCATGGTTCTATTTGCTGCTAAGTTCATTCCCAGATATCTAAAACACCTTACTTCCTTCAATTTTTCTCCATTTATACTTACATCCCAATTGACTTTTCCCTCAATGCTACTTAACCTAATAACCTTGCTCTTATTCACATTTACTCTCAACTTTCTCCTTTCACACACTTTTCCAAACTCAATCACCACTTCTTCAGTTTCTCACTTGAATCAGCCACCAGGTCTATATCATCAGCGAACAATGACTGACCCGCTTCCCAGGCCCTCTCATTCCCAATAGACTCATACTCACCCCTCTCTCCAGAACTCTTGCATTCACCTCCCTAACCATACCATCCATAAACAAAGTAAACAACAATGGGGATATTACACACTTCTGCCATAGACTGACCTTCACTGGGAATCAATCACTATCCTCTCTTCCTACTTGTACACATGCCTTACATCCTTGGTAAAAACTTTTCACTGCTTCTAGCAACTTACCTCCCACACCATACACTATCAAGACGTTCCACATGGCATCTCTATTAACCCTATCAAATGCCTTCTCCAGTTCCATAAATGCTACATACAAATCCATCTGTTTTTCTAAGTATTCCTTACACACATTCTTCAAAGCAAACTCCTGATCCACACATCCTCTACCACTTCTGAAACCACATTGCTTCTCCCTGATATGATGCTCTGTACATGTCTTCAACCTCTCATTCACTATCCTCCCATATAATTTCCCAGGAATACTCAACAAACTTATGCCTCTATAGTTTGAATACTCACCTTTATCCCCTTTGCCTCTGTGCAATTGCACTATGCATGCATTCTGCCAATCTTCAGGCATTTCAACATGATCCATACATACAGTGAATATCCTTGCCAATCAATCAACAACACAGTCACCCCCTTTCTTAATAAATTCAAGTGCAATACTATCTAATCCCGCCACCTTACTGGACATCATCTTCCACATATATATATATATATATATATATATATATATATATATATATATATATATATATATATATATATATATGGAAGAATGTTGGGGTGAAGAGGGTGGTGAGAGTAAGTGAGCTTGGGAAGGAGACTTGTGTGAGGAAGTACCAGGAGAGACTGAGTACAGAATGGAAAAAGGTGAGAACAAAGGAGGTAAGGGAAGTGGGGGAGGAATGGGATGTATTTAGGGAAGCAGTGATGGCTTGCGCAAAAGATGCTTGTGGCATGAGAAGCGTGGGAGGTGGGTTGATTAGAAAGGTAGTGAGTGGTGGGATGAAGAAGTAAGATTATTAGTGAAAGAGAAGAGAGAGGCATTTGGATGATGTTTGCAGGGAAAAAATGCAAATGAGTGGGAGATGTATAAAAGAAAGAGGCAGGAGGTCAAGAGAAAGGTGCAAGAGGTGAAAAAGAGGGCAAATGAGAGTTGGGGTGAGAGAGTATCATTAAATTTTAGGGAGAATAAAAAGATGTTCTGGAAGGAGGTAAATAAAGTGCGTAAGATAAGGGAGCAAATGGGAACTTCAGTGAAGGGGGCTAATGGGGAGGTGATAACAAGTAGTGGTGATGTGAGAAGGATATGGAGTGAGTATTTTGAAGGTTTGTTGAATGTGTTTGATGATAGAGTGGCAGATATAGGGTGTTTTGGTCGAGGTGGTGTGCAAAGTAAGAGGGTTAGGGAAAATGATTTGGTAAAGAGAGAAGAGGTAGTAAAAGCTTTGCAGAAGATGAAAGCCGGCAAGGCAGCAGGTTTGGATGGTATTGTAATGGAATTTATTAAAAAAGGGGGTGACTGTACTGTTGACTGGTTGGTAAGGTTATTTAATGTATGTATGATTCATGGTGAAGTGCCTGAGGATTGGTGGAATGCTTGCATAGTGCCATTGTACAAAGGCAAAGGGGATAAGAGTGAGTGCTCAAATTACAGAGGTATAAGTTTGTTGAGTATTCCTGGGAAATTATATGGGAGGGTATTGATTGAGAGGGTGAAGGCATGTACAGAGCATCAGATTGGGACAGAACAGTGTGGTTTCAGAAGTGGTAGAGGATGTGTGGATCAGGTGTTTGATTTGAAGAATGTATGTGAGAAATACTTAGAAAAGCAAATGGATTTGTATGTAGCATTTATGGATCTGGAGAAGGCATATGATAGAGTGGATAGAGATGCTCTGTGGAAGGTACTGAGAATATATGGTGTGGGAGGCAAGTTGTTAGAAGCAGCGAAAAGTTTTTATCGAGGATGTAAGGCATGTGTACGTATAGGAAGAGAGGAAAGTGATTGGTTCTCAGTGAATGTAGGTTTGCGGCAGGGGTGTGTGATGTCTCCATGGTTGTTTAATTTGTTTATGGATGGGGTTGTTAGGGAGGTAAATGCAAGAGTTTTGGAAAGAGGGGCAAGTATGCAGTCTGTTGGGGATGAGAGAGCTTGGGAAATGAGTCAGTTGTTGTTCGCTGATGATACAGCGCTGGTGGCTGATTCATGTGAGAAACTGCAGAAGCTGGTGACGGAGTTTGGTAAAGTGTGTGAAAGAAGAAAGTTAAGAGTAAATGTGAATAAGAGCAAGGTTATTAGGTACAGTAGGGTTGAGGGTCAAGTCAATTGGGAGGTAAGTTTGAATGGAGAAAAACTGGAGGAAGTAAAGTGTTTTAGATATCTGGGAGTGGATCTGGCAGCAGATGGAACCATGGAAGCGGAAGTGAATCATAGGGTGGGGGAGAGGGCGAAAATCCTGGGGGCCTTGAAGAATGTGTGGAAGTCGAGAACATTATCTCGGAAAGCAAAAATGGGTATGTTTGAAGGAATAGTGGTTCCAACAATGTTGTATGGTTGCGAGGCGTGGGCTATGGATAGAGTTGTGCGCAGGAGGATGGATGTGCTGGAAATGAGATGTTTGAGGACAATGTGTGGTGTGAGGTGGTTTGATCGATTGAGTAACGTAAGGGTAAGAGAGATGTGTGGAAATAGAAAGAGCGTGGTTGAGAGAGCAGAAGAGGGTGTTTTGAAGTGGTTTGGGTACATGGAGAGGATGAGTGAGGAAAGATTGACCAAGAGGATATATGTGTCGGAGGTGGAGGGAACAAGGAGAAGAGGGAGACCAAATTGGAGGTGGAAAGATGGAGTGAAAAAGATTTTGTGTGATCGGGGCCTGAACATGCAGGAGGGTGAAAGGAGGGCAAGGAATAGAGTGAATTGGAGCGATGTGGTATACCGGGGTTGACGTGCTGTCAGTGGATTGAAGCAGGGCATGTGAAGCGTCTGGGGTAAACCATGGAAAACTGTGTAGGTATGTATATTTGCATGTGTGGACGTATGTATATACATGTGTATGGGGGGGGGGTTGGGCCATTTCTTTCGTCTGTTTCCTTGCGCTACCTCGCAAACGCGGGAGACAGCGACAAAGTATAATAAAAAAAAAATATATATATATATATTTGGATGGTATTGGATGGTATTGCAGTGGAATTTATTAAAAAAGGGGGTGACTGTATTGTTGACTGGTTGGTAAGGTTATTTAATGTATGTATGACTCATGGTGAGGTGCCTGAGGATTGGCGGAATGCGTGCATAGTGCCATTGTACAAAGGCAAAGGGGATAAGAGTGAGTGCTCAAATTACAGAGGTATAAGTTTGTTGAGTATTCCTGGTAAATTATATGGGAGGGTATTGATTGAGAGGGTGAAGGCATGTACAGAGCATCAGATTGGGGAAGAGCAGTGTGGTTTCAGAAGTGGTAGAGGATGTGTGGATCAGGTGTTTGCTTTGAAGAATGTATGTGAGAAATACTTAGAAAAGCAAATGGATTTGTATGTAGCATTTATGGATCTGGAGAAGGCATATGATAGAGTTGATAGAGATGCTCTGTGGAAGGTATTAAGAATATATGGTGTGGGAGGCAAGTTGTTAGAAGCAGTGAAAAGTTTTTATCGAGGATGTAAGGCATGTGTACGTGTAGGAAGAGAGGAAAGTGATTGGTTCTCAGTGAATGTAGGTTTGCGGCAGGGGTGTGTGATGTCTCCATGGTTGTTTAATTTGTTTATGGATGGGGTTGTTAGGGAGGTAAATGCAAGAGTTTTGGAAAGAGGGGCAAGTATGAAGTCTGTTGGGGATGAGAGAGCTTGGGAAGTGAGTCAGTTGTTGTTCGCTGATGACACAGCGCTGGTGGCGGATTCATGTGAGAAACTGCAGAAGCTGGTGACGGAGTTTGGTAAAGTGTGTGGAAGAAGAAAGTTAAGAGTAAATGTGAATAAGAGCAAGGTTATTAGGTACAGTAGGGTTGAGGGTCAAGTCAATTGGGAGGTGAGTTTGAATGGTGAAAAACTGGAGGAAGTGAAGTGTTTTAGATATCTGGGAGTGGATCTGTCAGCGGATGGAACCATGGAAGCGGAAGTGGATCATAGGGTGGGGGAGGGGGCGAAAATTTTGGGAGCCTTGAAAAATGTGTGGAAGTCGAGAACATTATCCCGGAAAGCAAAAATGGGTATGTTTGAAGGAATAGTAGTTCCAACAATGTTGTATGGTTGCGAGGCGTGGGCTATGGATAGAGTTGTGCGCAGGAGGATGGATGTGCCGGAAATGAGATGTTTGAGGACAATGTGTGGTGTGAGGTGGTTTGATCGAGTAAGTAACGTAAGGGTAAGAGAGATGTGTGGAAATAAAAAGAGCGTGGTTGAGAGAGCAGAAGAGGGTGTTTTGAAATGGTTTGGGCACATGGAGAGAATGAGTGAGGAAAGATTGACCAAGAGGATATATGTGTCGGAGGTGGAGGGAACGAGGAGAAGAGGGAGACCAAATTGGAGGTGGAAAGATGGAGTGAAAAGGATTTTGTGTGATCGGGGCCTGAACATGCAGGAGGGTGAAAGGAGGGCAAGGAATAGAGTGAATTGGAGCGATGTGGTATACAGGGGTTGAAGTGCTGTCAGTGGATTGAATCAAGGCATGTGAAGCGTCCGGGGTAAACCATGGAAAGCTGTGTAGGTATGTATATTTGCGTGTGTGGACGTGTGTATGTACATGTGTATGGGGGGGGTTGGGCCATTTCTTTCGTCTGTTTCCTTGCGCTACCTCGCAAACGCGGGAGACAGCGACAAAGTATAAAAAAAAAAAAAAAAAAAATATATATATATATATATATATATATATATATATATATATATGCTCAAATTACAGAGGTATAAGTTTGTTGAGTATTCCTGGTAAATTATATGGGAGGGTATTGATTTAGAGGGTGAAGGCATATACAGAGCATCAGATTGGGGAAGAGCAGTGCGGTTTCAGAAGTGGTAGAGGATGTGTGGATCAGGTGTTTGCTTTGAAGAATGTATGTGAGAAATACTTAGAAAAGCAAATGGATTTGTATGTAGCATTTATGGATCTGGAGAAGGCATATGATAGAGTTGATAGAGATGCTCTGTGGAAGGTATTAAGAATATATGGTGTTGGAGGCAAGTTGTTAGAAGCAGTGAAAAGTTTTTATCGAGGATGTAAGGCATGTGTACGTGTAGGAAGAGAGGAAAGTGATTGGTTCTCAGTGAATGTAGGTTTGCGGCAGGGGTGTGTGATGTCTCCATGGTTGTTTAATTTGTTTATGGATGGGGTTGTAAGGGAGGTAAATGCAAGAGTCCTGGAAAGAGGGGCAAGTATGAAGTCTGTTGGGGATGAGAGAGCTTGGGAAGTGAGTCAGTTGTTGTTCGCTGATGATACAGCGCTGGTGGCTGATTCATGTGAGAAACTGCAGAAGCTGGTGACTGAGTTTGGTAAAGTGTGTGGAAGAAGAAAGTTGAGAGTAAATGTGAATAAGAGCAAGGTTATTAGGTACAGTAGGGGTGAGGGTCAAGTCAATTGGGAGGTGAGTTTGAATGGAGAAAAACTGGAGGAAGTGAAGTGTTTTAGATATCTGGGAGTGGATCTGTCAGCGGATGGAACCATGGAAGCGGAAGTGGATCATAGGGTGGGGGAGGGGGCGAAAATTTTGGGAGCCTTGAAAAATGTGTGGAAGTCGAGAACATTATCTCGGAAAGCAAAAATGGGTATGTTTGAGGGAATAGTGGTTCCAACAATGTTGTATGGTTGCGAGGCGTGGGCTATGGATAGAGATGTGCGCAGGAGGATGGATGTGCTGGAAATGAGATGTTTGAGGACAATGTGTGGTGTGAGGTGGTTTGATCGAGTAAGTAACGTAAGGGTAAGAGAGATGTGTGGAAATAAAAAGAGCGTGGTTGAAAGAGCAGAAGAGGGTGTTTTGAAATGGTTTGGGCACATGGAGAGAATGAGTGAGGAGAGATTGACCAAGAGGATATATGTGTCGGAGGTGGAGGGAACGAGGAGAAGAGGGAGACCAAATTGGAGGTGGAAAGATGGAGTGAAAAAGATTTTGTGTGATCGGGGCCTGAACATGCAGGAGGGTGAAAGGAGGGCAAGGAATAGAGTGAATTGGAGTCATGTGGTATACAGGGGTTGACGTGCTGTCAGTGGATTGAATCAGGGCATGTGAGGCGTCTGGGGTGAACCATGGAGAGCTGTGTGGGTATGTATATTTGCGTGTGTGGACGTGTGTATGTACATGTGTATGGGGGGGGGGGGGCCATTTCTTTCGTCTGTTTCCTTGCGCTACCTCGCAAACGCGGGAGACAGCGACAAAGTATAAAAAAAAAAAAAAAAAAAAAAAAAATATATATATATATATATATATATATATATTTTTATGATATCTATTTATTGCACTCAATCGCTGATTCCCACATCAGTGAGGTAGCACCAGGAAACATATGAAGAATGACCCATCCAATCACATACACATATATGTACATAAATGCCCATACACACACATATGCAAACATATACATATACATATCAACATATACACATATACATACATATACACACACATTCATGAAAATATACTTATATATAGATGTACATATTCATACTTGCTTGCCTTCATCCATTCCTGGTGCTACCCCTCCCACAGAAAATAGCAATGTAACCCCTGCTTCAGTGAGGTAGCAGGAAAAAGACAAAAAAGGCCACATTTGTTCACGCTCAGTCTCTAGTTGTCATGTGTAATGCACCGAAACCACAGCTCCCTATCCACAGACCTTTCCATGGTTTACCTCAGATGTTTCACATACGTTCGTGTATATCTATGTGCATATGAGTGAAGTGGTTGTTCTTCCTCTGTTTCCTGGTGCTACCCCACTGATGGGAAAAATGGCAATGAGGTTGTGGTGAGAGATTATCATTAGATTTTAGGGAGAATAAAAAGATGTTTTGGAAGGAGGTAAATAAAGTGCATAAGACAAGAGAACAAATGGGAACATCAGTGAAGGGGGCTAATGGAGAGGTAATAACAAGTAGTGGAAGAGTGAGAAGATGATGGAGTGAGTATTATGAAGGTTTGTTGAATGTGTTAGATGATAGTGTGGCAGATATAGGGCGTTATGGTCGAGGTGGTGTGCGAAGTGAGTGGGTCAGGGAGAATGATTTGGTAAACAGAGAAAAGGTAGTGAAAGCTTTGCGGAAGATGAAAGCTGACAAGGCAGCGGATTTGGATGGTAAAGCAGTGGAATTTATCAAAAAAGGGGGTGACTGTGTTGTTGACTAATTGGTGAGGATATTCGATGTATGTATGGCTCATGGTGAAGTGCCTGAGGATTGACGGAATGCATGCATAATGCCATCGTACAAAGGCAAAGAGGATAAAGGTGAGTGTTCAAATTACAGAGGTATAAGTTTGTTGAGTATTCCTGGGAAATTATACGAGAGGGTATTGATTGAGAGGGTGAAGGTATGCACAGAACATCAGATAGAGGAGGAGAAGTATGGTTTCAGAAGCGTGGATGTGTGGATCAGGTGTTTGCTTTGAATAATGTATATGAGAAATGCTTAGAAAAACAGATGGTATTGTATGTAGCATTTATGGATCTGGAGAAGGAAAATGATAGGGTTGATAGAGATGCTTTGTGGAAAGTATAAAGAGTATATGGTGTGGGAGGCAAGTTGCTGGAAGCAGTGAAAAGTTTTTATCAAGGATGTAAGGCATATGTACGAGTAGGAAGAGAGGAAAGTGACTGGTTCTCAGTGAAAGTTTGTTTGCGGCAGGGGTGCATGATGTCTCCATGGTTGTTTAATTTGTTTATGAATGGGGTTCTTAGGGAGGTGAATGCAAGGGTTTTGGAGAGAGGGGCAAGTATGCAGTCTGCTGTGGATGAGAGGGCTTGGGAAGTGAGTCAGTTGTTGTTCGCTGATTATACAGCGCTGGTAGCTGATTCATGTGAGAAACTGCAGAAGCTGGTGACTGAGTTTGGTAAAGTGTGTGAAAGAAGAAAGTTAAGAGTAAATGTGAATAAGAGCAAGGTTATTAGGTGCAGTAGGGTTGAGGGTCAAGTCAACTGGGAGGTAAGTTTGAATGGAGCAAAACTGGAGGAAGTAAAGTGTTTTAGATATCTTGGAGTGGATCTGGCAGCAGATGGAACCATGGAAGCGGAAGTGAATCATAGGGTGGGGGAGGGGGCGAAAATCCTGGGAGCCTTGAAGAATGTGTGGAAGTCGAGAACATTATCTTGGAAAGCAAAAATGGGTATGTTTGAAGGAATAGTGGTTCCAACAATGTTGTATGGTTGCGAGGCGTGGGCTATGGATAGAGTTGTGCGCAGGAGGATGGATGTGCTGGAAATGAGATGTTTGAGGACAATGTGTGGTGTGAGGTGGTTTGATCGAGTAAGTAACGTAAGGGTAAGAGAGATGTGTGGAAATAAAAAGAGCATGGTTGAGAGAGCAGAAGAGGATGTTTTGAAATGGTTTGGGCACATGGAGAGAATGAGTGAGGAAAGATTGACCAAGAGGATATATGTGTCGGAGGTGGAGGGAAAAAGGAGAAGTGGGAGACCAAATTGGAGGTGGAAAGATGGAGTGAAAAAGATTTTGTGTGATCGGGGCCTGAACATGCAGGAGGGTGAAAGGAGGGCAAGGAGTAGAGTGAATTGGATCGATGTGGTATACCGAGGTTGACATGCTGTCAGTGGATTGAATCAGGGCATGTGAAGCGTCTGGGGTAAACCATGGAAAGCTGTGTAGGTATGTATATTTGCGTGTGTGGACGCATGTATATACATGTGTATGGGGGTGGGTTGGGCTATTTCTTTCATCTGTTTCCTTGCGCTACCTCGCAAACGCGGGAGACAGCGACAAAGTATAATAAATATAAAAATAAATAAATATATATATATATATATATATATATATATATATATATATATATATATATATATATATATATATTATCCCTGGGGATAGGGGATTAAGAATACTTCCCACGTATTCCCTGCGTGTCGTAGAAGGCGACTAAAAGGGGAGGGAGCGGGGGGCTGGAAATCCTCCCCTCTAGTTTTTTTTTTTTTAAATTTTCCAAAAGAAGGAACAGAGGGGGCCAGTTGAGGATATTCCAAAAAAGGCCCAGTCCTCTGTTCTTAGCGCTACCCCGCTAACGCGGGAAATGGCGAATAGTTTAAAAGAAAAAAAAAGAAAATATATATATATATATATATATATATACATATTACAGAATCAACTGAGGAAGAAACATTGAAAAAATATCATTTGGGCAACAATCCTAAAACACTTTAACAGATACAGCAAAAACTGATAATTATACAAACTAGTCTAAGGCAGATCAAGTGGAGAAGGAAGGTATTACCTGTGTAGGTGTACAGAATGATCCATCACCTTCATACCCATTACGACACTGACAACGGTGCACCAAAGCATACGTATCATAAATGCAATCAGCATTGGTATCACAGTTGTTGATGATATTACAGCCTGCCTCTGTTGGGATAAGTAAGAGCATCACAAATCACAAATGCAGTGTTTACATAAAGAAATGTAATCCCTTATGTTTAGTATATCATATTTATTCTATCTTTATTTATTTTATTTATTCTGCTTTGTCGCTGTCTCCCACATTAGCGAGGTAGCTCAAGGAAACAGACGAAAGAATGGCCCAACCCACCCACATACACATGTATATACATACACATCCACACACGCAAATATACATACCTATACATCTCAACGTATACATATATATACACACATAGACATATACATATATACACATGTATATAATTCATACTGTCTGCCTTTATTCATTCCCATGGCCACTTCACCACACATGAAATAACAACCCCCTCCCCCCTCATGTGTGCGAGGCAGCGCTAGGAAAAGACAACAAAGGCCACATTCGTTCACACTCAGTCTCTAGCTGTTATGTAATAATGCACCGAAACCACAGCTCCCTTTCCACATCCAGGCCCCACAAAACTTTCCATGGTTTACCCCAGACGCTTCATATGCCCTGGTTCAATCCATTGACAGCACGTTGACCCCGGTATACCACATCGTTCCAATTCACTCTATTCCTTGCACACCTTTCACCCTCCTGCATGTTCAGGCCCCGATCACTTAAAATCTTTTTCACTCTATCTTTCCACCTCCAATTTGGTCTCCCACTTCTCCTCATTTCCTCCACCTCTGACACATATATCCTCTTGGCCAATCTTTCCTCACTCATTCTCTCCATGTGACCAAACCATTTCAAAACCCCCTCTTCTGCTCTCTCAACCACGCTCTTTTTATTACCACACATCTCTCTTACCCTATCATTACTTACTCGATCAAACCACCTCACACCACATATTGTCCTCAAACATCTTATTTCCACCACATCCACCCTCCTTCAACTGCCTATGCTTATACACTTCATAAATCACACTTACATCCTTTTTCAATGCCTCTTCACTCATAGCAAACAACACAGTATCATCTGCAAAAAGGCATGTCACTAGCCACCATACCTCGCCACCACAATCCATCTATGCACCCACTTTCCCTAGTTCTGCTTTCATCTCTCTTATCACTCCATCCATACACACATTAAAAAACCACAGAGACATCACACACTCCTGCCTCACACCTACATACTACTCTGACAGATGCATTTGCTCCTCTACAGGCCTTCACACCATGCAACATTTGTACCCCTATCCAACATATCCCTAACACATCCCATAAAGCATTCAACCTGACTCTGTCATAGACTTTCTCCAGATCTATAAAAGCTACCTGCAGCTTCTTAACTTTTGCCAGATAGTTTCCCACAGTCATTCTCACCTTTAAAATATGATCCACAAATCCCACTATTTTTCCTAAAACTCTCTTGCTCCTCAATTATCCTACATTCAGTCACTCCTATACTATCAATCAACACCCTTGCATACACTTTTCCTGGTATACTTACAACTTATTCCCCAATAGATGCTACATACATCCTTAGCACATTTTTTTTTAATAAAGGAACAATAATAGCTTTCTCAATCCTCAGGTACAGCCTTCTGCTCCCTTACTAAATTACATATCAAATGCATCCACTCTTCTCACACTTTCAGCTCCATACTTGAAAATTTCAGTTGTAATTCCATCCACTCCAAGTGCCTTTCCTACCTGCATCATCATTATTGCTCCTTTTTACCTCCTATTTTCTATAAGCCCCTGCTTTCATATCCTTTTCCTTCCATCCTCCATACATATGAGAGTAACAGTGCTGCCTCACCTTCTCCCATATTCGTCAGTTCTTCTGAATAATGTTTCCATCTTCCTTTTGCTTCCTCCATTTGATTCAGTAACTCCCCTTCCTTACTTACATTTTCATTACCACTCTTACATCTGCCTACTTCCTTTTTCACATCCTTCCAGTACAACATCTTACTTTCCCCAAACTCTCACTAACTTTCTTCCAAAATCTTCACCTCTTTTTTTCCTCAGTCAGCTTTATAACATTCCACTTACATATCTTATATTCTCCCTCCTTCTTTGCTGAACTTCAACAAGTACATCTCCTTTGAACAATCTACTATATACCTTTTTCATCTTTTTCACAGCTTTTCTGACCTTGTTCATCCACCAAGCATTTCGCTCTTAAGAAATTCTTATATATCACAACCTTGTATCTATAACTACAAATTCTGCGACCTTTAACAGTCTTTCTCTAAACATTTCAAATACCTCATGCATACATGACTGTATCCTTATATTTACAGCAATTTCTGTCACCCTTCTTTCATACTATACCTTGCATTCTTTCCAATTCATCTTTTCCACTGTCAACATCTTTACCTCTCCATTCTTCTTTACACCATACCTCTACCTCTCCCTGATCCTCACCTCTGCAAGAACTGCAAAATGGTAAAAATCTCCAAAGAATTCTCTCATAACTCTAGCATCCAACATAACCTCTCTCAACCACTGACCACCATCACACAGTCAAACAAACTTTTCTCTTCCTCTCTTCTATCATTTCTCATCTATGAAAATATGTGGATCATCATGTGCTGAAAAAAGGTGTTCATAAGAAATAAACCCCTTTCAATACAGACATCCACAAGATAACTTTCATTCTCACTTCCTCCAGGCACTCCTCATTTACTAACTATCCCACCAATGTCATTAAATTCCACCTTTACATTCATATCATCCATTACAACCAACGTTTTCTCTTTTTCAAAATAATTCATAGTCATTCAAATTTCCCCAGAAATGCTTCATTTCATCCTTACCTTGCACAGTCTTCATATTTGCAGGAACACATACACATACCCATGCATACTTCACAATTCCAATCTTTCCTTTCACTTACACTATTCTTGAACCAATGCACCCATCCTCTGCAACATCCTCCCATATGCTCCTTGATGACACAATTTCACATCTTTGTTTCCCTTTTCCCTGATAATTTTTGTTCATTCCCATCCATACTTCTCCTCCTTCCAAGCATTCCCACAACTTGCATTATCACATCCTTTTTTACTCCATACACCCTGCCCAAATATAAGGGTTTTCCCAATCTCCAGCACATTTAACTTACAATTTCTAAATTTCTCCACAAGCTTCCTCTTTTCACTCTCACCAGTCATTCCATTAACATTCAGAGCCATGACCCTTAATTGTTCATTCCTTTTACTTCCCAGCGTAACTGGTCGACTCCAATGCCACTTAACTTTTAATGCCTCACCCCTGACAGGCAATTGGCAGGGGAGGGGGGCAAATCTGGCACAGTGTTGCCCAGATGCAGAGGGCTCTCAGACTGCTTAAAAAACAGCACTCAGTACACCTCAGGTGTTTGTCTGTTTTGAAATCTACTGCCCTGATGGAGTTGGGTAATGCCTCCCTCTTTTATTCCATCTCTAAAGGTGTACTAATGAGGTCACCATGAGAAGAGGGGTGAGACTTTGATATATCAGAAAACTAGAGAATCCCCCTGAGGCAGTGAAATCTAACTTTTCCAAATTATTGAGCCTCTACTGCAGCAGCAGCACTTCTTAACCTCAATTGTTGTAATTATCTATTGCAACTGTTTTTCATGTTATTGTGATATGATGCAATATAACTGACTAACTGACCTCCTTGAAGTTGACATGTGCGTCCATCTCCCTCATAGCCATCATTGCACTCACACTTGTAACGCTGACTGGTACTGTCATACAGGCACTGAGCATTGGTGTCACAGTCCAGAACACTGCTGCACTCATCTATTGACAAAGAATAAAGCGAAGGTATTAATCAGACTGTTACAACAAGCCAATGAACATTGATCATAGTTTTGTTTCGCATTCCTTCTTATAGCCTCAAACATAATTCCTACTTGAGCATACAGCTTTAATCTGTTTTACCTTATAAGAGTCTACTGTAATTAGCTGATTTCATCATAATCATTACACTGCAAGCTTTGATCATTTACAATCACAAATATTACTGATGAAAGGGTTATATAACTAACTACCCTTTCCCCTTATTACTGCATTATGCTATGATGTGCTTTTTCTAAAACACAACACTTTATACCTTACACATAATGCCTTGTAAATCCATTTATACACAACTATTCACTGATTAATTCTGATGAGTACTAATCTAATTCTGAGCCAATAAATGGTATCTCTAATTCCTTGATTTTGATAAAAAAGATCAACTAAATCTCTCCTCTAAACTTAGTTATGTACATTGCTTCTGTTTTATCTTCTAATAGTCTACTGCAGTAAGCTGATTTCATCATAATCATTACACTGCAAGCTTTGTCTGATCATTTACTTTCACAAATATTACTTTACTGATGAAAGGGTTATATAACTAACTACCCTTTCCCCTTATTACTGCATTATGCTATGATGTGCTCTTTCTAAAACACAACACTTTATACCTTACACATAATGCCTTGTAAATCCATTTATACACAACTATTCACTGATTAATTCTGATGAGTACTAATCTAATTCTGAGCCAATAAATGGTATCTCTAATTCCTTGATTTTGATAAAAAAGATCAACTAAATCTCTCCTCTAAACTTAGTTATGTACATTGCTTCTGTTTTATCTTCTAATAGTCTACTGCAGTAAGCTGATTTCATCATAATCATTACACTGCAAGCTTTGATCATTTACAATCACAAATATTACTGATGAAAGGGTTATATAACTAACTACCCTTTCCCCTTATTACTGCATTATGCTATGATGTGCTCTTACTAAAACACAATACCTTATATCTTATACATAATGCCTTGGAAATCCATTTATACACAACTATTCACTGATTAATTCTGATGAGTACTAATCTAATTCTGAGCCAATAAATGGTATCTCTAATTCCTTGATTTTGATAAAAAAGATCAACTAAATCTCTCCTCTAAACTTAGTTATGTACATTGCTTCTGTTTTATCTTCTAATAGTCTACTGCAGTAAGCTGATTTCATCATAATCATTACACTGCAAGCTTTGATCATTTACAATCACAAATATTACTGATGAAAGGGTTATATAACTAACTACCCTTTCCCCTTATTACTGCATTATGCTATGATGTGCTTTTTCTAAAACACAACACTTTATACCTTACACATAATGCCTTGTAAATCCATTTATACACAACTATTCACTGATTAATTCTGATGAGTACTAATCTAATTCTGAGCCAATAAATGGTATCTCTAATTCCTTGATTTTGATAAAAAAGATCAACTAAATCTCTCCTCTAAACTTAGTTATGTACATTGCTTCTGTTTTATCTTCTAATAGTCTACTGCAGTAAGCTGATTTCATCATAATCATTACACTGCAAGCTTTGTCTGATCATTTACTTTCACAAATATTACTTTACTGATGAAAGGGTTATATAACTAACTACCCTTTCCCCTTATTACTGCATTATGCTATGATGTGCTTTTTCTAAAACACAACACTTTATACCTTACACATAATGCCTTGTAAATCCATTTATACACAACTATTCACTGATTAATTCTGATGAGTACTAATCTAATTCTGAGCCAATAAATGGTATCTCTAATTCCTTGATTTTGATAAAAAAGATCAACTAAATCTCTCCTCTAAACTTAGTTATGTACATTGCTTCTGTTTTATCTTCTAATAGTCTACTGCAGTAAGCTGATTTCATCATAATCATTACACTGCAAGCTTTGATCATTTACAATCACAAATATTACTGATGAAAGGGTTATATAACTAACTACCCTTTCCCCTTATTACTGCATTATGCTATGATGTGCTTTTTCTAAAACACAACACTTTATACCTTACACATAATGCCTTGTAAATCCATTTATACACAACTATTCACTGATTAATTCTGATGAGTACTAATCTAATTCTGAGCCAATAAATGGTATCTCTAATTCCTTGATTTTGATAAAAAAGATCAACTAAATCTCTCCTCTAAACTTAGTTATGTACATTGCTTCTGTTTTATCTTCTAATAGTCTACTGCAGTAAGCTGATTTCATCATAATCATTACACTGCAAGCTTTGTCTGATCATTTACTTTCACAAATATTACTTTACTGATGAAAGGGTTATATAACTAACTACCCTTTCCCCTTATTACTGCATTATGCTATGATGTGCTTTTTCTAAAACACAACACTTTATACCTTACACATAATGCCTTGTAAATCCATTTATACACAACTATTCACTGATTAATTCTGATGAGTACTAATCTAATTCTGAGCCAATAAATGGTATCTCTAATTCCTTGATTTTGATAAAAAAGATCAACTAAATCTCTCCTCTAAACTTAGTTATGTACATTGCTTCTGTTTTATCTTCTAATAGTCTACTGCAGTAAGCTGATTTCATCATAATCATTACACTGCAAGCTTTGATCATTTACAATCACAAATATTACTGATGAAAGGGTTATATAACTAACTACCCTTTCCCCTTATTACTGCATTATGCTATGATGTGCTTTTTCTAAAACACAACACTTTATACCTTACACATAATGCCTTGTAAATCCATTTATACACAACTATTCACTGATTAATTCTGATGAGTACTAATCTAATTCTGAGCCAATAAATGGTATCTCTAATTCCTTGATTTTGATAAAAAAGATCAACTAAATCTCTCCTCTAAACTTAGTTATGTACATTGCTTCTGTTTTATCTTCTAATAGTCTACTGCAGTAAGCTGATTTCATCATAATCATTACACTGCAAGCTTTGATCATTTACAATCACAAATATTACTGATGAAAGGGTTATATAACTAACTACCCTTTCCCCTTATTACTGCATTATGCTATGATGTGCTCTTACTAAAACACAATACCTTATATCTTATACATAATGCCTTGGAAATCCATTTATACACAACTATTCACTGATTAATTCTGATGAGTACTAATCTAATTCTGAGCCAATAAATGGTATCTCTAATTCCTTGATTTTGATAAAAAAGATCAACTAAATCTCTCCTCTAAACTTAGTTATGTACATTGCTTCTGTTTTATCTTCTAATAGTCTACTGCAGTAAGCTGATTTCATCATAATCATTACACTGCAAGCTTTGTCTGATCATTTACTTTCACAAATATTACTTTACTGATGAAAGGGTTATATAACTAACTACCCTTTCCCCTTATTACTGCATTATGCTATGATGTGCTCTTACTAAAACACAATACCTTATATCTTATACATAATGCCTTGGAAATCCATTTATACACCACTATTCATTGACTAATTCTGATAAGTACAAATCAAATGCTGAGCCAATATATGGTGTCTAATCCCTTGACTTTGATAAAAAAGATCAACTAAATCTCTCCTCTAAACTTAGTTATGTACATTGCTTCTGTTTTATCTTCTAATAGTCTACTGCAGTAAGCTGATTTCATCATAATCATTACACTGCAAGCTTTGTCTGATCATTTACTTTCACAAATATTACTTTACTGATGAAAGGGTTATATAACTAACTACCCTTTCCCCTTATTACTGCATTATGCTATGATGTGCTTTTTCTAAAACACAACACTTTATACCTTACACATAATGCCTTGTAAATCCATTTATACACAACTATTCACTGATTAATTCTGATGAGTACTAATCTAATTCTGAGCCAATAAATGGTATCTCTAATTCCTTGATTTTGATAAAAAAGATCAACTAAATCTCTCCTCTAAACTTAGTTATGTACATTGCTTCTGTTTTATCTTCTAATAGTCTACTGCAGTAAGCTGATTTCATCATAATCATTACACTGCAAGCTTTGTCTGATCATTTACTTTCACAAATATTACTTTACTGATGAAAGGGTTATATAACTAACTACCCTTTCCCCTTATTACTGCATTATGCTATGATGTGCTTTTTCTAAAACACAACACTTTATACCTTACACATAATGCCTTGTAAATCCATTTATACACAACTATTCACTGATTAATTCTGATGAGTACTAATCTAATTCTGAGCCAATAAATGGTATCTCTAATTCCTTGATTTTGATAAAAAAGATCAACTAAATCTCTCCTCTAAACTTAGTTATGTACATTGCTTCTGTTTTATCTTCTAATAGTCTACTGCAGTAAGCTGATTTCATCATAATCATTACACTGCAAGCTTTGATCATTTACAATCACAAATATTACTGATGAAAGGGTTATATAACTAACTACCCTTTCCCCTTATTACTGCATTATGCTATGATGTGCTTTTTCTAAAACACAACACTTTATACCTTACACATAATGCCTTGTAAATCCATTTATACACAACTATTCACTGATTAATTCTGATGAGTACTAATCTAATTCTGAGCCAATAAATGGTATCTCTAATTCCTTGATTTTGATAAAAAAGATCAACTAAATCTCTCCTCTAAACTTAGTGCTACCTTGCAGGGGGAGAGGGGGGGATGCTATTCTATGTGTGGTGGGGTGGTGATGGGAATGGATGAAGGCAGCAAGTATGAATATCTGCATGTATATATATATATATATATGTATACATCTGTGTATGCACATGTATGTATATGTTGAAATGTATATGTATGTATATGTGTGTGTGTGTGTGTGTGTGTGTGTGTGTGTGTGTGTGTGTGTGTGTGTGTGTGTGTGTGTGTGTGTGTGTGTGTGTGTGTGTGGGTGCTTATGTATATACATGTGTGTGTGTGTGTGGGTGGGTTGGGCTATTCTTTTGTCTGTTTCCTTGCGCTACCTTGCTGACACAGGAGACGGTGAATAAGTTTAATAAAAAAATATTTATATCTACATATCTAAACTTTTTTCCCCAAGGCCCTTTCTACAGGGGGTTCTGGCAGTGCTCAGATGGTTAACCACATTTATTAGGTGGGTCAGTAATTCAAGGAGTGGAGAAATACCGTATGCTTATCCTGTGAGGTGGGTGCAAGACAACTGAGGGGTAAGTCTTTAATGTCTTCAGTAAAAAGTTGCATCTGAGGTGTGAGATGTCTATGAAATTTTGAGCCAATGTTTGTGATACAGTGCTGTGTGGTGTCCAGAAAGTATACAAGAAAGTGTAACTCAGCTGTATCTGGGGAGTGTAGTTTTTGGTAGATGTATGCCTGATGGAGGGGAATGTAAGACTTGGTTAGGAGGACCATTGGTAAGTGCTTGTCAAGGCATTACATTGTGAATGTATTCTGTCAGTGTCATCTTTGTTCAGAAAGGGGGACTTAACAAGTACCAACTGATGAGGCAAGAGCCATGGGTGTGCTTTCTTATTTTTTGATTCTGCATGGGGTTTGGTGTTACGTTATATTATATCACTGAATGGAATTCTGCACATGAAAATATACACAAAATAATGCAGAAAAGAAACAAAGTTTTAAAACTCTTTATGGCAACAGCAGGTAACCACTGGTGAGCAATTATCCATTAGTAAGTGAACAAATGGTGGTTTCCTCCAAGCCAAATAGTAATTACCAATTTGTAATATATGGGAGGGAGTTTCACACTATTATTTTCTAATATTACAGGTAACCTCTTTAAACCCTTACAGCTATGAGTAGAAGAACACAAGTGAATCTTTTTTCTCACAAGAAGAAAAGTAATATAGCATTAACTTGGATGTAAAGTTAGATATTTTGAGATGCTCTTTTGTAGGTCTATGTGGAGATGATACAGCCAGAGTTCTCAGCTTGCCCACTACATCTGTGGAAACAATTCATGAAAATGTAGACAAAGTAAGACAAAACAATATGCTCTGAATGTGAACCTTAAACCAATGCATATTCACCACTCACAAGCTTCTTCTTTTTCAATTTTTCTTTCCACATATTTTGCTTGGGGTCACATGTGGTATGCCACAATGCTTGGTCTTTGGTCTATTGCTATTCTTAGTGTATGAAAATGACTTGCCTGATGGACTGGACTCCTTTGAGAGAAGTAGGGAATGATAATTTCCAGGGGTACATGGACAAACTCCCAACTTGGTCAGACAAACAGATGATGAGATTCAATCAAAACAATTATAAGATAATGAGGATAGGACAAAGTGAAAGAAGACCAAGGTATGATTATTACTTAGTGAGAAATAAACTACATGAATCTGGTTGGAAAAGATCCTATGGATCAACAATGTGCTTAATCTCTCACCAAAGCTACACATACAGAGATCTGTGAAAGAGACAAACTGTCTGCAGGCAATCATGGAATTGAGAATTCATGTATATAGATAAATTTGTGTTTGGTACGCTACTCACAACACATCTTAGACCAAAACTGGAGCAAAGTCTAGTTACCACACTTAAATGCTAATCACAAACATTTGACTGAGAGGGTACAAAGAAGAGCAACTACAATGATTCCTGCATTAAAAGGACTGAGCTCCAATGAGAAGCTGGGAGCTACAAAGCCACTTAATATGGATTCAAAGTGGAGAACGGGGGGACCCGATAACAGCCTTCAACTTTCAAAATCAGCTGAACAATACTGACAATGAACAGCTCTTTAAAAGATATAGCACCAAGGAACCAGAGGCACTGACAAGAACAATGGGCAAAAAGATTGTTAGAAAGGATATTAAGACACACTAATATAGTATACAGATAGTGAATGGTTGTAACATACTGACCAAGGAGACTGAATGCCAGCACTTTACAAGGATTAATGAGGCTACTTGATGCAATATAAAATCAAGGAGACAGGGCCCCATAAGAGCAGATCCTTCTTCCTGTACTACATAAACAGATAACTAAATGGGTGTAATTCTCATAAATGAATTGCATACCAGGAAGTCAGTTGTTGACTTCATTGCAAGAAACTATGAGTGGACCATGCATTGATAAATAAAGAAATAGTGTTCACAGTGGACCATGCATTGATAAATAAAGAAATAGTGTATCAAAAAAGTTAAAGGGCCTTTTATTGAGAGTTGCAATTTTTATGTTTCGTTATCAACTTAGGATACAGCAGTGACAAGAAAATCAAAACTGAGTAACAATGCATTCAAGGTAATTTCATTTCCATGAATGACAACAGGTAAAAAGATTATCTCCACTTACCAATGGCTCTAAGTAACATATGAAAATAAACAGCTCCTTATATCTTTCTGTATCATTATCCCACTTTAAACTTCAAACAGTGTAACACTTACCCAGCTCACTGCAGTGGTAGCCATCCCCATCAAACCCAGCATTACACTGACACGTGTAGGTCCGGGAATAGCTGTCATAAATACACTGAGCATTGGGATGGCAGTTGTTGACCTCATTGCATGAAACTTGGAATGGAAAAAAATGATATATGAGCACAGTAGAAGTAATAATTCAGCTGTGGTTACATTCTGATTAAATTCTATAATTTGTTAAAATAAAGTAACCTTATCTAACCATCATTCTAGAAAACTGAAATGGTGAAGAAATTCTTCCTATCTCTCCATCTAGTACCATTAGCTCTGTTCTTATTTCCAGAGATGGATCAAGTGCATGCACCTTTTGTGGGAATCAAGTTTCCATAACTGGATCCTCAACCTTGCAAGCTAACAAAGGCAGCAGTGATGCTCATTTCCATGAAGTAAACTTACTTGCTGAGACAATCTATATGATTAAATATGGTTCAGCAGGTTTGGTGATCAAACTAACTTTTTATAAATGTATATGAGGTATGAAGGCATGCAGTATCTATACCATAACAGGCATAGGATAAATCACAATCACAAAAACATTCAAACAAGTATCTAATGTAACATATTACTGAATCATTGAATCATTGTAATCTCCATTATATTCATTTCTAATATCAGCTAACTTTTTCCACACATTGTTATATCTATCCATCTATTTCTCTATTTTTCTAATGCCTGTCCTCCTCCGAAAGTTGTTATCAGAGGGCTGGCCAGGGCAAAAGTGTCTCCACTTGTCCCCATGCTTACATGCCTCCCTTGCATACATTTCATGCATTCTTCCACCATTTCTTTCCCTCCGGTAATCTTCTCTATTTTCCATGTCACAGATTGTTTTCCTCTCAAAACAGCCCCTTTAATCATACTATCATATACTCTTGCATTCTTTCCACATGCCCAAACCATCACAAAGTATCACTTTTGCCCACTCTACCACTCCAAAATTCATTCTCTTTGCACTCCTTGCCATACCAGATTTTTCATACACTCTTCCTAAGCAAACATGAGTCACATTCTCTCACTCAAACACTACAACACTACATATACCATTTCAACATATTCTAAGATTCTCCATGCCCATGGTCCTGACCCATTGATGTAGCCAGCTTCCAGAGTGCTACAGATGCCTTATAAGGACAGAAGGGACTCCTAAGGCAAGAAGTTAGTAAGTAATCAAATAATATCTAATGATTCTTACTGAAAATATTGATGATGAGGCATTAAGGTAGGTGGACATAAAGTGAGACAGGGATGGAATGAACAGTTTGTCAAGCTTTCCAGAATATGATTAATCCATTCAGCATGTGACATTCATGTCTGATGGTGTATTTACCCATTATAATACATCTTTAATATTTCAGGTTAAGTACATGTCACTTTTAGGTACAATATCATGAAAATTTGGTGTTTCAAATATGGCAACTATCAGTGGTTGAAATGCCATGTTGATTTGATATCATTAAAGGCATTATAACTGAAATTACAATGTGCTTAAATATTTCATTATTAACTGAAAAAGAATATTTCAAAAAAATACAAATTTTTTCAAACCTGTCACTATAGCAAAAATCTAGCACCATTCTCTGAATTTCTTCCCCATTTCTTAGATGTCCTAGTTGTTATATACTGCTCTTGCAAAACGATGCTTGGTTAACCATCATTCTACTGGAATTTATATGGGTGAGACTTCCTCACATTTTTGAAAGTTATCTATGTATTTATATCTCTGATGCCTGTTCCAATTGGAAATCCCTCAAAGGGGTGGACAAGGCAATATAGTCTCCATGACTAAAGAACTCTAGTGCCACTTTTTAGCCTTAAAGCCTCACCCATAACAGGCCACTGAGAGACGGCAAGTCTAGTGCAGTGTTTGCAGAGGCTCCTACCTAATGTTTCTAATGATTACTTCTGCCTAATGCTCCTACCTACTACTTCTGCCTAATGCTCCTGCCTAAATATTCCTACCTACTACTTCCATCTACTGCACCTACCATTTTTGCCAAAAGGCAGGGCTAGTGCATAGTGCTCAGTTGTTAAGTGTTACATATGACAAGGAGAGATTGTATGTTTGTGGACAATGCCAGTAGTCCACATGTTAGAGAGGCAGAAAGAAAAGAGAGCTACCTAGATCAGAGGAATGTAACCTGACAACCACAAAAGTGCTGGCTCGCTATGCAGAGGTCACTAACCCTTCCGATATCAAGGCAGATAATACAGGTAATATACCTCCCTGGTCATTTACTGCCCCCCAATAACTACCTACTTTGAAAGTTTCAGCAGATATTTGCAAATGAAGTATATCTCTAGTGTAATAGACTTCAATATATCAGAATTTAGCATCCAACAGACCTTCTGAACCCCACTGGACTAAGTTTGGGATCTAACAGAAATTTTCATGAAATTCATCTACATCATGCATTTAGTCTGATAATTTAAGGACCCAAAAGAGAGTTTGGGATGTAACAGAATAGTTCATTAGTTTCCAAACTCGGTCAAGACTGAATGTCAGGAAAACATGTGACAGACTGTTGCACATTACCTCTGTGTACTTTGCCTTTATCTTACTGATGTACAAAGTTCTCTCAGGCATATACATAGTTTTACACTGATTTACAAGTTTAATGCTGCAGTATTATTTTTTGTGTCTTTACATCTTCAAGATGTAACAAGACCTACTTTGGTCATTACCTGCCAGTATGAGATACGTGCACTGTTTTTTCAACAGAAAAAGAAATTCAGGGACTGTTTTCTCATGTAATTACATTTTTTGATGTTAATTCATGGCAGATAAGCATGCTATCAATGATACATGTGCTAAGAGGTCCAGGGAACACCTCAGCAGGGCTGAAAAGCCAAAAATGTTTGAGAATCCTGAGCATGGAGAAGGTAGCTCATGCCTCAAGCATGCCCAATTTCTGATCAGGAGGTGATTTATGCAACTCTATCCAACCCTGGATATATTTCCTTCTAATTCAGAGCAGTTTGCCCCATCCTTATCACTTTTTGCAAGAGGGGTGGGATAAGTTTAAACAGTAATTTTCTCAAAAGAAAAATAGTAAGTTTCCATTGCACTTGTTAATATTTCACTTACTAATGTTCCTTAATAATACCTGGAATGTAACAAAATTTGGCTTATTACAGACTACCCTTCCCTCCACTTAGTCCAATAGAATAGTGTTATAATGTGTACCAATGTAATGTTAAACCTCAGCAATCATACATCTATCAACAAGGCAACTCTTTTCAAAATGATCTGCAACACTTTTAAAATTTTCCCACTTCAAGCTATCTTTCTACATGCGGTGATAATAATCATGATGTACTGTTGTGCAAACATTACCAGACTGTCTTCTTCCTCCTCCTCCCTTAACAGAGTAGTCGTAACCTGGTGTGTTATCAGCTCGACAGTCATGGTGATTGTAGTCATAGGCATAACCCAACGGGCAGATACATTGGCCTAAGAAACAATCTGGCAATGGGCGATCTTCTGTTGGATCAAGAACCAAAGAGAGGGATGAAAAGTGGGTGATGAGGGAATTATGAAAGAAATCATATTGCTGGCTAAGTGTAAAGAGATAGTGAGTGAGCAAAGGTAGTGGGATGGCTGTGGTAATAAGGATTTCTTGGGAATACACAAGAGATTTAATAAATTTCTTTGCAATCTATGGAAACAATAACTTTGAAATAAAGTCAAAGATAATAAAGTCTGCTAAAAGAGGATCTATTATTACAAATACATTTCTGATTTAAAAAGGGATAATTGTTAAGAAAGACAAAAGACAAAGTGGTTAATATATATTAGTTTAACATAGATACACTACAGTATCTTTTACGGTAAGTGCTGTCATTCCCAGAAAATTCTACCTAACACAAGGGTTGTTATGACCATAATAATAGTATAACCATAAGAGAGATGCTGAGGATACTGGAAAACTCTAAAAAACTGTACGAGATGAAGGGTGAATAGTTCTGAAGGTAAAAATCTGTCTAACATTAGATATAACCATATAGGAGCATTCTGCTGTGGAAACAGAGACTGCAAAAAATCATTTTCCTTCTCATTTCTTTAACCACAGCATCCAGTTCTCTATCTTCTTTTCACTCTATTTTTTGCTCTGAACTTACTTTTGCTAGTTTCATTTATAAGCCATTTTCAAATACCTTAAATAATGAGATTATGGACATTCCTAATTCCCCTTCCACAACACAATTTAGTATCTATAGGTGGCAACTAATGAGCACACACAATGAACTAGACTTAAAAATTTCAAATCTATCATATTAAAAACTGGCAAGTCTTAATATCTGGCACTTAAGAGGATAATAACATTCAAAGAAACCTTGCATACTTTAACTTCTGTGTAATCAACTTTTATGACCTTAGTATACACTGTGCATTTAAGTATGATAAATATCTACTGTTTTTATGTTTTTGAAAACTTAAGTAAACTTATGCACATACTGGGAAAATAAATACCAGAGGTTAAATCATAATTCAAGCAATCCACCATCAAGCCCCTTAGTGCTCAAATAAAAGATGCTTGTGCATACAAAAGCTGCCTTCCTGTTTTGGGTTTGCTGCCCAGGTGTTTGAAAGGTTTTAGTTCACTGTTTACTCTACTCTGGGCCTGTGGTAGCTGCATCCATTGCACTCATTAATTCTGAATTTTGCCCTTATAATGGTATTCAGCAGGCATCCAAAATTCAGTGGTAAGCATAATGGTACTGACAGTATGAAAACACCTTTTCTTGGTTTTTCAGAAGGTGGAAATTTCATGGTTCAACAATTTTTGTGTTGGTTCTTCAGTGATTTATGAGATAAACATGCAGCATGAAAAAATGCTCTACTGAAAGTAAACCAAACAAAGGCATTGGTAAGCAAAAGAAAATGGATGAGCAAAATCAGCTAACCTAAATGAACCTGTGTATGAATGGTTCAAATAACACAGAGGGCAAATGAGAGTTGGGGTGAGAGAGTGTCATTAAATTTTAGGGAGAATAAAAAGATGTTTTGGAAGGAGGTAAATAAAGTGCGTAAGACAAGGGAGCAAATGGGAACTTCAGTGAAAGGGGCTAATGGGGAGGTGATAACAAGTAGTGGTGATGTGAGAAGGAGATGGAGGGAGTATTTTGAAGGTTTGTTGAATGTGTTTGATGATAGAGTGGCAGATATAGGGTGTTTTGGTCGAGGTGGTGTGCAAAGTGAGAGGGTTAGGGAGGGTTAGGTTAGGTAAACAAAGAAGAGGTAGTAAAAAAGGCAAGGGAGATAAAAGTGAGTGCTTAAATTACAGAAGTATAAGTTTGTTGAGTATTCCTGGGAAATTATATGGGAGGGTATTGATTGAGAGGGTGAAGGCATGTACAGAGCAACAGATTGGGGAAGAGCAGTGTGGTTTCAGAAGTGGTAGAGGATGTGTGGATCAGGTGTTTGCTCCGAAGAATGTATGTGAGAAACAGAAAAGCAAATGGATTTGTATGTAGCATTTATGGATCTGGAGAAGGTATATGATAGAGTTGATAGAGATGCTCTGTGGAAGGTATTAAGAATATATGGTGTGGGAGGCAAATTGTTAGAAGCAGTGAAAAGTTTTTATCGAGGGTGTAAAGCATGTGTACGTGTAGGAAGAGAGGAAAGTGATTGGTTCTCAGTGAATGTTGGTTTGCAGCAGGGGTGTGTGATATCTCCATGGTTGTTTAATTTGTTTATGGATGGAGTTGTTAGGGAGGTGAATGCCAGAGTTTTGGAAAGAGGGGCAAGTATGCAATCTGCTATGGATGAGAGGGCTTGGGAAGCGAGTCAGTTGTTGTTCGCTGATGATACAGCGCTGGTGGCTGATTCATATAAGAAACTGCAGAAGCTGGTGACTGAGTTTGGTAAAGTGTGTGAAAGAAGAAGGCTGAGAGTAAATGTGAATAAGAGCAAGGGTATTAGGTACAGTAGGGTTGAGGGACAAGTCAATTGGGAGGTAGGTCTGAATGGAGAAAACTGGAGGAAGTAAAGTGTTTTAGATATCTGGGAGTGGATCTGGCAGCAGATGGAGCCATGGAATCAGAAGTGAATCATAGGGTGGGGGAGGGGGCGAAAGTCCTGGAAGCCTTGAAGAATGTTTGGAAGTTGAGCACATTATCTCGGAAAGCAAAAATGGGTATGTTTGAAGGAATAGTGGTTCCAACAATGTTGTATGGTTGCGAGGCATGGGCTATGGATAGAGTTGTGCACAGGAGGGTGGATGTGCTGGAAATGAGATGTTTGAGGACAATATGTGGTGTGAAGCAGTTTGATCGAGTAAGTAATGTAAGGGTAAGAGAGATGTGTGGAAATAAAAAGAGCGTGGTTGAGAGAGCAGAAGAGGGTGTTTTGAAATGGTTTGGGCACATGGAGAGAATGAGTGAGGAAAGATTGACCAAGAGGATATATGTGTCAGAGGTGGAGGGAACGAGGAGAAGTGGGAGACCAAATTGGAGGTGGAAAAATGGAGTGAAAAAGATTTTGAGTGATCGGGGCCTCAACATGCAGGAGGGTGAAAGGCGGGCAAGGAATAGAGTGAATTGGATCGATGTGGTATACCAGGGTTGACATGCTGTCAATGGAGTGAATCAGGGCATGTGAAGCGTCTGGGGTAAACCATGGAAAGTTCTGTGGGGCCTGGATGTGGAAAGGGAGCTGTGGTTTCGGGCATTATTGCATGACAGCTAGAGACTGAGTGTGAACAAATGGGGCCTTTGTTGTCTTTTCCTAGTGCTACGTCGCACACATGAGGGGGGAGGGGGATGTTATTCCATGTGTGGCGAGGTGGCGATGGGAATAAATAAAGGCAGACAGTATGAATTATGTACATATGTATATATGTATATGTCTGTGTGTGTATATATATCTATAAATTGAGATGTATAGGTATATATATTTGCGTGTGTGTCATGTATGTATATACATGTGTATGGGGGTGGGTTGGGCCATTTCTTTCGTCTGTTTCCTTGCGCTACCTCGCAAACGCGGGAGACAGTGACAAAGCAAAATAATAATAATAATAATAATAATATACATTGAAATGTATAGGTATGTATATGTGCGTGTGTGGACGTGTATGTATATACATGTGTATGTGGGTGTGTTGGGTCATTCTTTCATCTGTTTCCTTGCGCTACCTCGCTAACACAGGAGCCAGCGACAAAGTATAATAGATAAATAAATGAATGTCTGTGTATGTGTATGCATATGTTGATATGTGTATGTATGTATATGTGCATGTATGGGCGTTTATGTACATATATGTGTATATGAATAGATGGATCATTCTTCGTCTGTTTCCTGGCACTATCTCGCAGATGCGGAATATGGCGATCAGGTATAATAATAACAATAAAATGCAATACCTTATCTAGACAATACTCACTTGCCTAATCTCAATCTATTTTCTAGCAACTTACCAATTACTATATCCTCACAAGTGTGGAGGGCAGCATTGTAGTTGTACCCTTCAGGACATGTGCATTTTGCAGCACTGCAGTATGGCTTCACGGAAGGCTTTCCATTATCTATTGGAGAATATGGAAATATTTTGTAACAACACAATCATATCAGTTTACTTTCAATATGCAAGGAGCATAACTGAGGTATCTGTTACTTCCTGAAATAAAAGAGAAACAAGTTTCTGAAGATAACTGTAATCACATCTTAAAACTTTGGAATAGCATAGTGTTACAGTACTATCACCATCAAGCTTGGTAAGTTTACAGTCACAGGTCTCATCAGTGTTATCCCACAAGCTCTCGCTGTGTTCTTTCACAGGTTCAACCAAATTTCTCAAGCAAACTTTAATAATGTTCTGCCTATTCCTCCACTGTCCTACCACAGGCTCTATCAGTGTCTTTCCAAAGGCATTACTAGTATCAGCCCAAAGGCTTCACCTACATCTTCCCACAGGTGCCATAAGTATATTCTGAGTAACTGCCAGATTCCTTCCATAAACTTCATATATTTCTAACCAGTTCCTCACAAATTCTTTACCAATATCTTATCAACATATTTCATCAGTGTACTCCCTGCAGTTCTACAAGCAATCATCCACTTATACAGTGTGGGAAGGGAGTTCTATACTTTTGAGGCCCCATCTCTTGAACTTGCATCACTTTCATACAACTTTTTAAATTTTTGTTTACTGACTACATTCACAGTTTCATTACCTTACTTAATCCATTCACTCACAACTCCGAGAACATAAAAGTACTTCTTTTTATGCTTTTAAGAGGTTTCTTCCTTAATCTTTTTAAATAACCTCTGGTTACTTTTTCTTTACATCTTTCAAAGAGCTATTCACTGCTGACATTGTCAATCTGGTTTAGAAAGTTGAAAGCTGTGGTAAAGTCTCCTTTTATCTGTTTTTTACTGTGAACAACTATGTAGCCTCTAACCTCCCCGTGTAATCCATTTTCTTATTTCGGGTATCATCTATGTTACTCTCCTTTGGACTTCACAATTATATCTTCATGTCTCATTAAGTGAAATAAACACACTTAAGGTTATTCTTAATCAGGTTCAATATTTGTTGGAAATAATCTATTGAATATCTTTCATCAATGTGCTCAAATGTAATTCTAATATTATTCAGTTGACATTTTGTCTCCTTAATAATTCTTATGATGAGAGGATCTGACAAAAGACTGGATACATCTTCAAGGCCAGAGAATGATATTGAGGAAATGTAGCTACCACTGTGAACACATGTTGCCCCAAGTCCTTATCACATACAGATTCATGTACCTTATATTATGCCAGATTGAAATCATATCAAGGCCTTCATTAATTGTGTTTCATCTTTACTTTGCTTTTGTTTTCACTGACCTTCCATAATCATGTCTCCGACCATAACATGAAATTATTGAAGAAATTTGTAAGAAAGGATGTAAAGAAGTACTTTTATAATATAAAAGTAATGGATGGACAGAATAAATTGTGTTGTGAAGTACCGAATAGGAAGCCCCATAAGTACAGAATTCCCTCCCTGTACAGTACAAATTCGTAATAACAAACAAATAGACAGTTAAACTGAGAATGGAACAGAAGAAAAGAAGGCCAAGTTGAGTACCATCTAGAAAGAAATATGCAACAGGAATCATGTGTGACATGACCATAGGACTTCACTTTTAGAGAACTTTGAATGAGACAAATTGTCTCTTGGCAAGTATTAAAAGTGACTCTAAGAATATGAAAAAATAATGTTCAGCAAACTATTCATGGTGTACATTAAGACATAATAGAATATACTTCTCGGATTTGCTCATCACACTTAAAAAGACACAAAGAACCAAGAAGAAAGATTCAGAGGAGGGCAACAGAGATGGTACTAGAATTCTAAAAAACAGTAAGAGGTTAAAGGGCATATTTACAACCCAAGAGCCTATGTTATTGGGCTTCTGTAGCTTCAAAGCTGCAATCTACATGGGTATAGGGTAAGATGGGCTTCTTTGGGTAAGAAGGTTATTAACAAGACTGAACTCCTTTCCATCCAATGATGATGATAAAGCCTTATCAAAGGCAATTTCTTATTCAAGGTGCTCCTAATTTTAGGTGGAGCCCGAGAAAATATATGAACAATGCACTCAGTAACCTGCGGGATAAGGTCAGTGCAGTCAGCTCACAACTGAAAGGTTCCAAATTTCATTCCTGAGAAGGGCAAGACACATCTAAGTCCTGTAGTCCTTGTTCATCTAGTGTTAGTCAAATGTTGTGAGTGGCATCTATACAGGTTTCTAAATCAGCTGGATACTGTCAAGTATAGACTGCTAGAGTGCGAGGCATGGATAAATTTTTTATTTCTGGTTTAGCATTGGTAGCTGGTCATGAAAATGTTCAGATGGAAGGGGTCAAGTGCTGTTGAAAAGAATCAGGTGTCATGCATGGTTAAGTTCTAGACAGTAGTTAGTGGGCAGCCACTGACCAGGGAGGCAAATTACCAGAATTATCCACTAGGCTTACCAGTACTACCAACCAGGCTATCAGTAGGGTTAGTAACAGATGCATTGTGAGCCAGCATTTCAGTGGTAGTCAGCTTCCACTCCCTGACACAAGTAGCTGTCTCTTCTTTCTGCCTCATCCATTAGTGGACTGCTGGCACACTGTCGCACATTATATTTGACAGTGTTTAACTCGCACAACTTATTCTTCATAACTGATGATTTTGCTGCAGTGAATGCTATGTGCTAGCCTCATCTTTGACAAAATGGTAGGAGCAATAGATAGAAGTAGTAGGTAGGAACATTAGGTAAAAGCATTATGTAGAAATATTAGGTTAAGGTAACAGGTAGGAACATCAGACAGGAGCATTGGGCAGAAGTAGCAGGTTGGAACATTAGGCTGGAACTTTATATAGATATATTAGGTGGAAGTAGTCAGTAGGAAAATTAGGTAGGAGCCTCTGGAAACACTGTGCTAGAGTTGCCCTTTGCCAGTAGCCTGTTAAGGGTGAGACATAACGGCTAAGAAGCAGCACTGGAGTTCACCAGTTATGAAGACTTTTGCTGTGGTCAACCCCTTGAGAAACCCCTTGAGGGAGTTCTCAAAGGGAACAGGCATCATAGATATCAAAAGACATGTTGAAGTAGAATTGCACTGGGAGTATTTGTGTTTCACTGTGCATATGCTGGTGCTTATTAAGCGACCAGTTATTGTTTTAAGTATTGCATTTGACATGCATACAAACCTCCAGGCACCGACGTAGTGTCTGTCTGTAGCTCACAACGATTAAGTTGACGATTGTGGCTGAAGTTTCTAGGGCACCAACACATACCAAAGAGGCACTCAGGTTCTGACCACTGTAGAGGAAAATGAAAAATTATTAATCATAAACAGATACTGAGGACCGAGTGAAAAGTTAGTCAAATGAATGCTATACCAAAGAGTACAATGGTATGTATCTAGATATAAACTTATGCAAGAACTCGATTATATGGATCATAATGTTCAAAGAATTTCTTTGGCGAGAAAAGAAATCTATGTTATATGAGATAACAGAAACCAACACAAAGATCTTTTTAAAGTTTTGGAAGTGTCAACTTTAGTCCCACCTCTAAATCAAAATAGATATGTTATGTCTCAGTGTCGTAAACCTCTTAGGCTAACCAAGAGTAAGGCATCCAAGAAGAACAGTCACACAATCAAGTTATTATCTATAACTGCCAGGTGAGATAAAGAGCAAGTGTTTACAGGAAGCCTTGATTAGGATTTCATGATAAGTGCCATCAGGATACAGCCTAATCTTCAAAGACATTTTTTGTCAATGAAGCACCATCTAATTAGTTCCAGTGGACTTTGTAAATGTTCTCCAAATCAGAGCATAATCAACATTTTGTCCCATGTCATTCTGTTCTTGTATGAATGGGTGCTTGTTTTCTGAAAGATGTCCTAAGTGTGCAGGCTGACTGTGGCAATTCTAGATAATCAATATACCCTCAGTGCAGTAATCATCAGTAAATATTAAAGAAAAATCTATTTTCTCATTCTTATCATTCAAAAGAATTTTTTTTAATGTGATATGTGGTCCTCACAGTATTCATTCAAGCACAACCTAGACTCTGACTGTAATCTGCACAATTCTGGGTGATAAAATGTGCAGCCTTCCCAGAGTGGTATTTACCTTTCTTAAGCAATTACATATATTTTGGGAGTTCCCAGTATGATATTCCAGCCTAGACATAAATGCAATTTCCCTTTGCATAGTTTCCCTCTTGGTTTATATGACAGCCTACTGCCAAACTAGCTATGGAACCAGATGTTTCATCTTGGACCATCTTTGATCATGTCTAAGCATGAGTTCTAAACTGGTTAAAGGTTTCACTTTACGCTAAAGTGCACTTCTGAGAAAGGCAAGAGATTTCTCCTACATGTTTACTCTCATGCAGCATGACAGAGTAAAACTTGCAATTACTTAACAAGGAGTGTGGTTTAACTGTTCAAAGTGATCTAAACCAATTATTATAGAAATGCTTAATTTACATATCTGAAAAAGTTCTAAATGCAGTGAAAAGCTTTATTACAACTTTTCACAAAAAAAGAGCAAGGTTTGATTGATCTAAATATTTCAAACACTGCAAAAACAGTTAAAAAGACTTATACTGGCACAAGCTTTCTACCCGAAGGTTTTACTCTGTTCACAACCCCTATACTAACCTTTTGAAATCTCTTCCAAATTGTTCATTTAGATGTTTTTGGTCAGAAAATTCTAAGCAAAATCTACTAATCAATTGTGGTTTATCACCTTTTCTTTATTATAAGATTTTTCCATCTTCTTCCTTTTGGGTATGTTCTTATTTCCCTTGCTCTCAGGTCAAATTTGTTAGGGTAGAAACTGAGTTTTGAACTCATGAAAAGATCATTCTTCCTACAAAAGAAGTCTGAGCAAGAGTTCCTTTTACCTCCCCATCTCTTCTACCATCTCTTAATTCTCTTTCATTTCCTGTCAAGTAAATAAGACTTTTGCTGAAATAAGTTAAGGTAATTTACATGACTTCTTTTCATCCCTGAATTCATGAGGTAACACGGGGATAATGGCAAACAATAGGTTATGAACAACAATCCTCTCTTTTTTGGCAGATGGTAAATAAACTTGGGACTTAATCCTAGAGATGTCTTTTTAAATCACATATGAACAATTCCACTAACAGTCTTGGCATTTCTACACAAAAATAAAGCTCTTAATTCCAAATTACAATACAGATATACAAAACACAGAATGGATATGATAGACAGATTTTTTTTTTTTTTTTTTTTTTTTTTGCCGCTGTCTCCTGCGTTTGCGAGGTAGCGCAAGGAAACAGACGAAAGAAATGGCCCAACCCACCCCCATACACATGTATATACATACGTCCACACACGCAAATATACATACCTACACAGCTTACCCCAGACGCTTCACATGCCCCGATTCAATCCACTGACAGCACGTCAACCCCGGTATACCACATCGCTCCAATTCACTCTATTCCTTGCCCTCCTTTCACCCTCCTGCATGTTCAGGCCCCGATCACACAAAATCTTTTTCACTCCATCTTTCCACCTCCAATTTGGTCTCCCTCTTCTCGTTCCCTCCACCTCCGACACATATATCCTCTTGGTCAATCTTTCCTCACTCATTCTCTCCATGTGCCCAAACCATTTCAAAACACCCTCTTCTGCTCTCTCAACCAAGCTCTTTTTATTTCCACACATCTCTCTTACCCTTACGTTACTTACTCGATCAAACCACCTCACACCACACATTGTCCTCAAACATCTCATTTCCAGCACATCCATCCTCCTGCGCACAACTCTATCCATAGCCCACGCCTCGCAACCATACAACATTGTTGGAACCACTCACTATTCCTTCAAACATACCCATTTTTGCTTTCTGAGATAATGTTCTCGACTTCCACACATTCTTCAAGGCTCCCAGAATTTTCGCCCCCTCCCCCACCCTATAATCCACTTCCGCTTCCATGGTTCCATCCGCTGCCAGATCCACTCCCAGATATCTAAAACACTTCACTTCCTCCAGTTTTTCTCCATTCAAACTCACCTCCCAATTGACTTGACCCTCAACCCTACTGTACCTAATAACCTTGCTCTTATTCACATTTACTCTTAACTTTCTTCTTTCACACACTTTACCAAACTCAGTCACCAGCTTCTGCAGTTTCTCACATGAATCAGCCACCAGCGCTGTATCATCAGTGAACAACAACTGACTCACTTCCCAAGCTCTCTCATCCCCAACAGACTTCATACTTGCCCCTCTTTCCAAAACTCTTGCATTCACCTCCCTAACAACCCCATCCATAAACAAATTAAACAACCATGGAGACATCACACACCCCTGCCGCAAACCTACATTCACTGAGAACCAATCACTTTCCTCTCTTCCTACACGTACACATGCCTTACATCCTCGATAAAAACTTTTCACTGCTTCTAACAACTTGCCTCCCACACCATATATTCTTAATACCTTCCACAGAGCATCTCTATCAACTCTATCATATGCCTTCTCCAGATCCATAAATGCTACATACAAATCCATTTGCTTTTCTAAGTATTTCTCACATACATTCTTCAAAGCAAACACCTGATCCACACATCCTCTACCACTTCTGAAACCACACTGCTCTTCCCCAATCTGATGCTCTGTACATGCCTTCACCCTCTCAATCAATACCCTCCCATATAATTTACCAGGAATACTCAACAAACTTATACCTCTGTAATTTGAGCACTCACTCTTATCCCCTTTGCCTTTGTACAATGGCACTATGCACGCATTCCGGCAATCCTCAGGCACCTCACCGTGAGTCATACATACATTAAATAACCTTACCAACCAGTCAACAATACAGTCACCCCCTTTTTTAATAAAAATGGAAAAATAAAATATGTTCATTCATATCATCAAGAACACTAAAAAAGAAAAGGTGTTATTAGACTCCACCTGCTTGAGATTACTGCAAAAGAAAAGTCACCACTGGCGAAACTGTAACACACGGAGGACAGTCTTATTAGAGAACTTCTCACTCTAAAGGAGTCCACTTTCCCTGCTACTGGCAGTAGTGCAGCTTTGAGCTGCGAGAGCTTTTATAGAGAGGTCCTGGGTGACATCAAGACTCTTTCTTAGAAAGAGGTCCTTAGGTAATCATAAATAAAATTATAAGACACAGGACAAAATGTGGAGAAATAAAAGATACAAAAGCTGTGAGACACCACAGGATAGCATTAGGATAATTGAAAGAAAAATGCAAAAAGGGTGATCATTTGGATGAGTAAATGAAAAGGCATAGTATCACTGCTGTCTGGATAAGATTTTACATGAGCCTCTCTGCTATACAGACAAGATGCTGCATTATTATAGATAAATAGAAAGAATGACATATTGGTTTCAAACTTAACTGGATAACTAGCATACCGACTCTGTAAAATAATTTTACCATCAAAGGAAAAAAATACAGCAAAATATGCATTAATGAATATAATCAAAAAATCTT
The DNA here is from genome assembly GCF_036320965.1 of Panulirus ornatus. Lineage (NCBI taxonomy): Eukaryota > Metazoa > Arthropoda > Malacostraca > Decapoda > Palinuridae > Panulirus > Panulirus ornatus. Next base: position 20,564,041 of record NC_092250.1, on the reverse strand, counting down.
TATGCAACAGTATGGAAATTTGAATAATAAACTGAAAATGAACACTGACACAAAATCTTCTTAAAATAATATATGATGTGAACACAAAAAAAGATGGGAGATATCGATCCCTCTACATTAGCATATGCCACATACACACTCAAAGTGTGTGGTGTCTTAGAATTATCATGAACATGTAGAGGTGTTAAAGATTTGTCAGCTGATGATTAAGTGTTGACAATGATGGCTATAATGACCTAGGTAGCATTAGGTGCAAGCCCAACTAACTAGCCAACCATCCATATGAAGTGACTTAATTTATCAGACATGATTCCTAGCACATATCTTAACTTACTGAGATGTTATATGCAGTTAACAAAAATAAAAGCTTAAATGGTAACTCCTCTTATTATTCAAAATCTAAAACTACTAAGTGATGCTTCTTACAGGATCCATTATACACTTATGACTTGCCTGAAGGACTGGATTCTTAATGAAAAATGTTTGTGGATGAAACCAAGGAGAAAAGAGAAGCACAGAATGTTAGACATCCCTGATTGCAATCTAAAAGTTCCCAAATCAGCTGGATGATGCTGACAGTAAACACTTAATGAAATGTGATGAACGAGTAGACAGTCTTTTATGTACTAGAAATGGATGGTTCAGTTACATTAGATGATGATGCTCTACATGACAACAATATAAAAATGTTTAAAAGCAGCTTGATGGAAAAGAAAGCTGAAGACATGAGGTCCCAATGAGCCAAGATTTCCCTCCCTGTACTGCATATTATGACCACCTTCTTCCTCACCTCTTCTGGCTGTGGCTGTCGAGGTTGTCCTGTTTGGAAAGGCTGTTGTTGATGGTGTTGGCCTGGTTGATATGGCACTTCTGGCTGGTATGTGTGCTCAGGTTGATATGGTTCCTCAGGCTGATATGGTTGCCTTGGTTGCTGGGGCTGAGAGGGTTGTGCAACAGAGTCAGCAATATCACAGGTGTACCCATCGCCAGTGAAGCCAGGCAGGCATTCACATTCGTATCCATTTTCTGTTCTCATGCATACACCATATGGTGAGCAATTCCTTCCTGTACCACAGTTTTCTGTTGATGGGAGAGGGATGTAAGAGGGTCCATGACAAAAAGAAAGAAACATATTTATTCTTAATTTTTCAGCATGATGGTATAAAAGAACATTCTACTTAGAAGATAGCTTCCAATTTTCAGTCATTTCAACATTCTTACAAGTAAATACAAGGGTTAAGTGAAAGGTAAAAGTAACATCCTAATTTGTCATTGCCCACAGAAGGAAAGGTGCAAATGGTGGAAAAGGTTAGAAAGGATGACTGTAATGATTCTAACCATCCTTAAGTAGTCTACGGGAAAGGGGTGCGGAAAATGTTTCAAATGATCCCTCATTTTTCAAGGGGAAAAAAAGGGAAAAATATAGAAATCACTAAAAACTAGCACAAAATTGTATTAGAAATACAATAAAGCTTTAATGCAAGTTATAAAAGGATATTTCATCTTTGGGCAGAAAAATGGAACACTGATACTAATACAGGCAACTCATATTCCCAGTACTTTACACAGAGGTAGTTATGTACCCTCCTATATTACAGTATGATAATGATAAGAAAGAATAAAAAAGAGTGCATACATTTTTTCATAATTCTTGAGTCCTACTCTCACCTGGAAAAAATATACATGAGGAGTACTGAAAACTATAATAAATGTTTGGACATTATAAAAGCTTCTTCATCCACATACGCATGTATATACATATACACCCATACATGCATACATATATGCATACATACAAATACATACACAGACATACACATATAAACACAAGTGCATATTCATACTTGCTGCCTTCATCCATTCCCATTGCCACTCTGACACCCATGAAATAGCATTCCCCACTTTCAATGAGGTAGTGGTAGGAAAAGACAAAAAAAAGGCCACACTCATTCAAATTCAGTCTCTAGCTGTCATGTGTAATGCATCGAAACAACAGCTCTCTTTCCACATCCAGGCCCCACAGCCTTTCCATGGTTTACCCCATACGCTTCACATGCCCTGGTTCAATCAACTGACAGCACGTCAACCCCGGTATACCACATTGTTCCAATTCACTCTATTCCTTTGCATGCCTTTCACCCTCCAGTATGTTCAGGCCTCAATCGCTGAAGATCTTTTTCACTCCATCCTTCCACCTCAAATTTGGTCTCCCGCTTCTTCTTCCCTCCACCTCTGACACACATATCCTCTTTGTCAACTTTTCCTCACTCATTTTCTTCATGTGTCCAAACCATTTCAGCATAACCTCTTCTGCTCTCTCAACCACACACTTTTTATTACCACACCTCTCACCCTTTCATTACTTACTTGATCAAACCACCTCACACCACATATTGTCCTCAAACATTTCTTTTCTAACACATCCACCCTCTGCCGAACAACCCTATCCAAAGCCCATGCCTCACAATTATATAACATTGTTGGAGCAACTATTCCTTCAAACATACCCATTTTTGCTCTCCAAGATAACGTTCTTGCCTTTCACACATTCTTCAACGCTCCCAGAACCTTCACCCCCTCCCCCATTCTGTGACTCACCTCCGCTTCTGTGGTTCCATCCGCTGATAAATCCACTCTCCGATATCTAAAAAACTTCATTTCCTTCAGTTTTTCTCCATTCAAACTTACCTCCCAATTAACTTGTCCCTCAGCCCTACTGAATTTAATAACTTTGCTCTCATTCACATTTACTCTCAATTTTCTCCTTTCACACACTTTACCAAACTCAGTCACCAACTTCTGCAGTTTCTCACCCAAATCAGCCACCAGTGCTATATCATCTGTGAACAACAACTGACTCAATTCCCAAGCCCTCTCATCCACAACAGACTGCATACTTGCCCCTCTCTCCAAAACTCTTGCATGCACCTCCCTAACCACCCAGCCCATAAACAAATTAAACAACCATGGAGACATCACGCACCCCTGCCGCAAACCTACATTCACTGGGAACCAATCACTTCCCTCTCTTCCTACTCGTAAATATGCCTTACATCCTTGGTACAAATTTTTCACTGCTTCTAGCAACTTACCTCCCACACCATATACTCTTAAAATCTTCCACAAAGCATCTCTATCAACCCTATCATATGCCTTCTCTAGATCCATAAATGCTATAAGATGTTTAACATATTATAGGTCAGTAGAGTATGAATCTGCTTGCAAAGTGCTGTTCAATAAGATTGAAATAGTCCAAATACAGATTTGGGGATTGCAACTGAAACACCTAAAATCAATACTTTCAGTGATGTGAAGGTTTAGTATATTCTGTTAAACCCTTTTGCTGTATAAAAGTGTATTCAAGTAATGGACCTTTAATTTTCCTCTATCACATAAGATGCAAAAATGTCATGCCACTAGAAAAAAATTTCCCTTCAATGAACTGCATTCAAGATTCTTTGACCATGCCATCTTAGCTAATATAAAAAAAAAAAAAAAGAAACTAAAGTCATTTTGGCAGTGTCTGAGAATGGGAGCAAGTTCAAGGACATTGATGAATACTGATTATCCTGCCTGAGAGGTACAATTGGGCGATAAGGAGGTGGAAATACCTTATGTACATCTATCACCAGTGAAGCAACATCGTCTCCTGCATAGAATACAAATGGCATAAAGCAGAGAATGTCAAAGGACAAAGCCGCCTACATCTATACTGTATTTGAGTGATGTGAAAACTTGAAATTCAGCAGCAGCTAAATGTCAAATCTTTCACAACACTCAAATGTAGTCTAAATCTAGCAGATTTTGTCCTTGAACATTCTCAGTCTTACACCTCAATTCATGTGCAAATGGTTTCAACCATATGTCAAATGTTCTTTTAAATGATTCTGTAGTTGTTTCTGGGAAACACTGCAATGGAGTTGTCCTCTGCCAGTAGCCTGTCAAGGGCCTAAAGGATAAGAAGCAGCTCTGGAATCTGCCACAGATTAAAAGGGAAAACTATCAAGAGTGATGGCAGCAAATGTAAATGGGACAACTGATGAGAGTAAAAGGAGGCAGCATGTGGACAAATGTAAAGTTATAGCTTGAATGTGCCAGGGATTGAAAAAAGCCATATCTTTGGGCAGGGTATATGGGGTGAAAATCGAAAAGATGAATGCATGTCATGAGTGCATGGAAGGAGGACTGGTATGGACAGGAATTAATGAAAATTATCAGGGACAAGGGACAGAAGGTAGTGCAATTCAGCTATCACTGAGAGCATGGGAGGGTGTTACAGAGTATGTGTGGAATAGATCAAGAATAGTGTGGGTGAAAGGAAAGATTAGAATTGTAAAGCATGCATAGATATGTGCATATGTGCCTGTGAACATGAAGAAGGTGTAGGGTAGGTATCAAATGAAGTGTTCTGGAGATATCTAAACGATTGCATAGATGATTTGAAAATGGAGCGAGAGGTGGTTATAATGGGTGATTTGAATGCAAAGGTGGGATATGACAAAACAGGTGAGATTGTTGGTAAATGGGGAGTGCCTGGAGTAAATGAGAATGAAGGTTATCTCATGGATGTCTGTGCTGATAGGGGTTTATTCCTTGCAAACACCTTTTCTCACCACAAGATGATCCATAGGTATACATGGATGAGAAATGATGAAAGAGAACAGCAAGAGGGTTTGATTGACTATGTAGCAGTGGATGAAAGATTGAGAATGGCTGTGCTGGATGCTAGAGTGGGGAGAAGATTCTTTAGAGACTCTGACCATTTTGCAGTTTTGCAGGGTTAGGATCAGGAAAAAGTGCAGGTGTGGCATAAGGAAGAATGGAAAGGTAAAAGCACTGGCAAGTGAGAAGATAAAACAGAAAGAATGCAAGGAGGAGTATGAAAAGAGGGTGATTGAAAGTTTAGCTGGAAGTGCAGTAAATGTAAGGATGGAGTCATGCTAAACGTTGTAGATTTAGTAGCTGGATATAATGTCATGAGACATAGAAATAAAACTAGAAATGCATGGTGGACAGATGAGATCAGAAATGCTGTGAAAGAGAAAAAAAACGGTGTGGTAGATTGCTCAAAAGTAATGTAGCAGTGGAAATTCAGCAAAAGAAGGGGAGAATATAAGATGTGTAAGTGGACTGTTAAGAAACTGAAGGGGGAAAGCAAAAAAAGAGTACATAAAGATTTTGGAATAAAGTTGAATGAAAAGTTTAATGAAAACAAAAAATCTTACGCGAGGATATGAAAAAGGAAAGAGGTAGATGTAAGAGTGGAAATGTTAGTGTTAGAAATACAGAAGGGTAGTTGCTAAATCAAAAGGAAAACAGAAAGAGTATTTTGAAAAACTAATGAATTTTGGAGAAGGTGAGGCAGCAGCTTTTACATGCATGTGTATGGAGGATGAAAGAAAGACTATATAAGTGCATGAGTCTTTAGCAACAAGGGAGTTAAAGAGAGCGATAATGTTACTGAGGATAAGAAAGCCTCCTGTAGTGGATGGGATTATGACTGAAAAGCTCAAGTACTGAGGAGAAAATGTGATAAACAGGATGCATTTGATATGGAATCAGAGTTGTGCCTGAAGATTAGTTGAAAGCTATTATTGTTCCTTTCTTCAAACGAGAAGGTGCTAAGGATGTACATAGCAATTAAAAGGGAATAAATCTGTTAAGTTTACCAGGAAAAGTGTATGCAAGCGTTGATTGATAGAGTGATGTTAGTGACTGAATGTAGAATAAGTGAGGAGCAAGAGGGCTTTTGGAAAAGTAAGAGATGTGTGGATCACATTTTTGTGGTGAAAATGAATGTAGAAAAGTATCTAGCATAAGGTAAGAAGTTGTTTGCAGCTTTTATGGGTTTGGAGAAAGCATATGACAGAAACAAGTGAACTGCTTTATGGGTTGTGTTAAGGATATATGGGGTGGGGAGACAACCGTAGATGATGTGGAAACCTTCTTTAGAGTACCAAATGCATGTGTAAGAGTAGATGGAAAGTTGAACAAAAGTTTCGTTATACATGTGGGTGTAAGGCAGGGCTGTGTGATATCACCATGGCTTTTTGATATACATATATACATGTATCTATCTATTTATTTTCATTTATTATACTTTGATGCAGTCTCCCGCATCAGCGAGGTAGCGCAAGGAAACAGACAAAAGACTGGCCCAACCCACCCACATACACGTGTATATACATACATGTCCACTCACGCACATATACATACCTATACATTTCAAAGTATACATATATATACATACACAGACATATACATATATACATATGTGCACAATTCATACTTGCTACCTTTATTCATTCCCGTTGTCATCCCACCACACATGAAGTGACACCCCCCTTCCCCTGCATGCGCGCGAAGTAGTGCTAGGAAAAGACAACAAAGGCCACATTTGTTCACACTCAGTCTCTAGCTGTCATGTAAGATGCACCGAAACCACAGCTCCCTTTCCACATCCAGGCCTGCAAACTTTCCATGGTTTACCCTAGACGCTTCACATGCCCTGGTTTAATCCATTGAAAAGGCATATAACAGGGTTGATAGAGATGCTCTGTGGAGGGTCTTAAGAGTATATGGTATGGGATGTAAGCTGCTAGAAGCAGCGAGTTCTTATCAATGGTGTAAGGCATGTGTACGAGTAAGAAGTGAGGAGAGTGATTGGTTCCCAGTGAATGTCGGGCTGTGGCAAGGGTGTGTGTTGTCTCCATGGTTGTTTAATTTGTTCATTTTTGGGGTGGTTAGGAAGGTGAATGCAAGGGTTTTGGTGAGAGGGGCGAGTATGCAGTCTGTTGTGGATGAGAGGGCCTGGAGAGAAAGTAGGTTGTTGTTTGCCGATGATACAGCACTGGTGGCTGACTCAAGTGAGAAACTGCAGAGGTTAGTGACTGAGTTCAGAAAAGTGTGTGAAAGGAGAAAGTTGAGAGTAAATGTGAATAAGAGCAAGGCTATTAGATTCAGTAGGGTTGAGGGACAAGTTACATGGGATGCGATTTAAATGGAGAAAAATTGGAGTAAGTGAAGTGTTCTAAATATTTGGGAGTGGACTTATCAGCAAATGGAATCATAGAAGTGGAAGTGAGTCATAGGGTGGGGAAGGGGATGAAGGTTTTGGGAGCAATGGAGAATGTGTGGAAAGATATAATGTTATCTCAGGAGCAAAAATGGGCATGTTTGAAGGAAGAGTACTTCCAACAATATTATATGGTTGCAAGACATGGGCTATAGATATGGTTGTACAGAGAAGGGTGGATGTGTTGGAAATGAAATGTTTTAGGACAATATGTAGTGTGAGATGGTGATCGAGTAAGTAATGAAAGGGTAAGAAAGATGTATGGCAATAAAAAGAGTGGTTGAGAAAGCAGAGGAGGGTGTGTTGAAATGGTTTGGACATATGAAGAGAATGAGTGAGGAAAGGTTGACAAAGAGAATATATGTGTCAGAGGTAGAGGGAACAAGAAGTGGGAGACCAAACTGGAAGTGGAAGGATGGAGTGAAAAAGTATTTGAGCTATCAGTGCCTCAACATGCAGAAGGGTGAGAGGCATGCAAGGAATAGAGTGAACTGGAATGATGTGGTATACTGGGGTCAGTGTGCTGTCAATGGACTGAACCAGGGCATGTGAAACGGTTGGGTAAACCATGGAAAGGTATGTGGGGTGTGGATGGGGATAGGGAGTTGTGGTTTCAGTGCATTACACATGACAGCTATAGCCTGAGTGTGAACGAATGTGACCTTCTTTGTCTGTTTTCTTAGTGCTACCTTGCTGACACAGGGAGTGGAGATGCTGTTTCATGTGGGTTAGGGTGGCACTGGGATTGGATAAAGGTAAGCAAGTATGAATATGTACATATCTATATATGTTTATGGCTATGTACATGCATATGTGTATATATTGATATGTATATGTATGTATATGTACGTGTATAGGCGTGTATGTATAAATGTGTGTATATGAGTGGATGGGTCTTTCTTCATCTGTTTTCCTGGCGCTACCTTGCTGATGCAAGAAATGGCGATCAAGTATAATAAAAAAAAATATGACAAATAAATAGTAGTTGTTTCATGCATGTTCGTCTCTCCTGGGAGTCTACTGAACAGTTGGTCTAGCTTGCTGAATGGGCAGTCATATATTCTCATCTGATATATTTTCAATAACTGTTTTTAGCATCAATGACTTACTATTTTTCTTCTTTTTTATTAACTGAAAAACAGAGAAAAATAGAAAAATGAACATTGAAATGCTGAAAGACATCAAAAACCTGTTGATATGGAACTCAAAATTTTCAATCTTTTATTTAAATAAGTATACACACAACTACAAAAGAGCTGGTGATAACACTTATTGCAGACTGACCTTGCTCAGCAATTGGACTGCAGGTCTGTCCATCTCCTGAGTAGCCTGAGAAACAAACACAACGAAAACTTCTGACTGTGTCATCATACACACAACCAGCATATGGGCTACAAATGTTAGAATTGATACAATCACGTTGCTGGATGACTGCTGATCCTCCTGAGGGAAAGGGATTGTATTTAGAAAAGTTATAGGGAACATTTTGTTAAATGAATTTTTCTTTCTGTGAATGATTAACAACAGACTGAGCTGTGTTATGAAAAATGTAAATATCTACAAGTAAAGGGTATGAAAAAGACAGGTAAGGTAAAACCTTAATAATTACTCACTCTGCTAGTATGAATAAGAAACAGGCTAAATGACTGAACAGTCCTTTGAGGAAAGATGTCCTGTTCCTATTCCCAATAGCTCTGTAAAGTCACATAGTAAATTATTAAAGTTAAAGGCTATACACTATAGTTTCACTTCCATGCTTCCCTTGCTTCCTTTGCAGGAGGGAAGTTATTAATGAAATTCTCTATACCTGAAGTAAATGCACCAAGTCCATCTTCCCTACAATCTTCAGAAAGACAAAGGGGGGGGAAAAAGATAAATATTCTCAAATCTAATCTTGGGCTGTTGGGCTGAATAGGGGGGGGGGGGAAAAGATAAATATTCTCAAATCTAATCTTGGGCTGTTGGGCTGAAGAGTTGGTCAACCAAGCCGTTGGAAGCTGCAGCATGCATGCCCATGTAGTCCGAACAGCCCAGTTGGTTTGGTACAATTTGTAGGTGCTTGTCTAGGGCACTCTTAAACTTCTCCACTGAGCATCCCATGGTATTTCTGGTGATTGCAGGAAAGTTTTAAAGAGACTCAGACTCCTTATGTTTAAAGTGCTCTATCTTTTTGTGCATATCGCACCTTTGGATTTCAGAGCTAGTATTTTACAGTCTTCCAAGTCTGTCAAACCAGCGAGTTGTTATTTCAGGGAACAAACTGGGGACCATGCCTTCTAGGATTTTCCAGGGATAGATGATGATATTCCTCCCTCAAATGCACTCTAGGGAGTTTAGCATCACTGACTGAAATCATCTAAAATCATTTCCTTCCTTTACCATGATTATATGGGTTATGAGAGATCTTTGAACACTTTCTAACTGCAATTTTGTCTGCCTTAAAGGGTGATGTTAGAACACAACAGCATATTAATCATGAAAGAATTAGCATCTTGAATAGAATCACCAGTGGTTTCTCTTATCTTGTCTTGAAAGTCTCCATAAGCCAGCTCACCTTCCTTCTGGTGTAGGCAACTGTTATCTTATTGTGTTTACTACAGGTTCAGTCTTTAGACATCATTACTGAGAGGTTTTTCACATTATTCAACTGGTTTATGATTATATATCTGTCTGTCTGGTGTTTAGTATTTCTTTATTTTTATTCCCTAACCAGAAGTTGAAATTCATCACCTATGAAAAGCATGTTGTTCTCAGTGGCCCAAAGGAAGACTTAATTTGTGTCTCTTTATGGACTCACAGCATCCTCTACTGATGTGATTTTCATACTTATTCTTGTATAATTTGCAAAGGATGATATGAAACTGTGGTTCATACTTGTGTCAGTGTCAGATATAAAAATGAGGAATAAAAGGGGTGCAGATACAATTCCTTGGGGGACTGAACTTTTTACTGAAGAGAAACTAAAATGGCATTTACAACTACATGCTAGGATCTGTTAGTCAAAAAGTTGTATGTCCATCTCCCAATTTTTGGGTTATTTCCATCTTTTACATTCTAGGTGCTATGACACAATGGTCATATTTATCAAATGCTTTTGCAAAGTCTTTATTAATCATGTATGCATTCTATTTGTTTTCCAAAGCATCAACAACCTTGCCACAGTGGTTAAACATATGAGAGAGGTAAGATCTTCCTGCCCTGAAATCATGGTGTTCTGGGTTATGTAAATTGTGAAGTTCCATAAATTCAGTTAGTTTGCCTCTTAGAGCACTCTCAAAGATTTTAATGCTTTACAATATTAGTGCTTTCGCTCAATAGCCTTTTGGAATTAATTTGCTTCCACCTCTGTGGAGTAAGGCGATGCAAGTCAGTTACAAACTCATGGGAATGATGCTAGAATCTAGATTCTTATCTAGAGGATATTCAAAGATCATGCAAGAGGTATGTTGCATTTCTTTAAGATGAGTGAATTCCAAGAGCTCAGGCCTGGGGCAGAGTTGAGGTAGAGATATTCAGCATGTGGAACATGAGGGGATTACTGTTTCAGCAGATATCTGTTGGTTCAATTATCTTTCAAGTGTTTTATGCTCGATGAATACCAATTCATACTTGCCATTTCAGAATCTCACTCATCTGGTAGTCATATGTAGAAGTATCTTCTGTTTTTAAGAAAAGAAATTTGTGATCCTTAATTTGCATTTTACATTTAAGTAAAAGTATTTTGGGTTATTTCTTAAAGTCAGTGTTATATAATTCATTAGATAGGTTTTCTTTCCTTTGGTGAATGAGCTGTGGCTTCTTCAAAGAGCCTACCATTCTTTTTCACCTTCTATGTACAGCTTGTCTTTCTCATTCTATCCTAGACCTTTCATGTTTTCCTATCACTGATATGTGTTAATTGCATGTTTGAACCACCAATATGGCCATGGCATTTACACACTCCTCCAGGTGGTTTGGCATTCAAACTTGTATATACTTCCATTAAGTTGTGATCTGAGCACAGGGTGTTTGAGATGGTGATCTAGCAAATTAGGTCCATATTACTTGTAAATATTAAATTCCGTATCATGTCACATATTAGGTCCACATTAATTGTAAAGACAAATTTCAGAGTTATTTCCTCTTATTTGGTTTTTCAATTTGTTGAGGAAAAATGTGTCATATAGTCTCAATAACCCTCATCTTCGGAGCTGCTCAGCTGAACTGCTTCCAGTGTTGGTAGTTCCAGCAATGATGTTATTGCCTGCTTGTCTCTACTCCATAGATATCCTCATTCTTAAACTCTCATCTTCACATACTATCTTCTAGCCTTCCTTTTCACTTTACTTGCCACTTTTTAGAGGAAAATTTTTCCACTTGCTAAAAAACTATCCTCTATTTTCCCCTTTTTTATATCTCATTCAAGACTTGGCCTTGATGAAGACTTCTGTTCATGAGTCCTTACCAAAAAAAAGTGTAAATGTATTGCTCAAGTACAGAAAACTAATCTAAACGTTCAAGGATAATTCCAACAGCAAATTGAACCATGGGAGCTGAAGTGATTTATAGGGTGGCATGGCATAAATAAAATAAGTAATGAGCCTGGGATATAGGTCAAAAATTTTTTTACTCAGTTAATGAAAAGCTATAAGTAATCTGACATTCACAATGGTTTTGGAGGTCTTTATACTTTAAATCTTAAAGCTTATCTTACTGTTAGCACAGTCTGAAATAATATCTGAGCAAGGCATTAGAGATGCTCGTCACTGTAAGCCTTCAAACATTTGTATAAGGTGAAAGCCTTGTCAAAGTTATTGATCATGCAGATCATGAAACCCTCAAGAACTATACTCAGTCTCTATTTGTACACTAATCTTTTACCAGCTCTTGTTATCATCATTATTCAGTACACATGGAAGAAATCTGGAAAGGTTGACAAAAAAAGATACAGTTGTGAGAAGAGGAGGTGATCGATCAAGAAGCAGGAGACCAAACACATCCTCCCTCCTCTGCAAACCCTATCTATGGTCCATGCCTTGCAATCATACAATATTGTTGGAACCTACTATTCCTTAAAGATGGGTAAGCTAATGAAAATATTAGACAACATAAATGATGATTGGAGAACCTAAAGATTCATTAAGCATCTATCATCTCAGTCAGATTATTACAGATCATGATGCTAATGGGGAATCAGGCCCTAGAGAAGTGGGTATAAGAGACAGACAAGGCTGTCCTATGTCCATAACTGTTCAACATTTATACAAAGGCAATAGTGAGAGTAGCATTTTCAGAACTCAATGATGGAATAAGTTAGGGAGGAACTCATTAAAGCAGTCAGATTTGCTGATGACAAGATATTTGTCAGCAGCATAAAAGGTCTACAGCAACCGAGGCATAGTTTACTTACGATCACAAGGGTCTTTGATGTGAAAGTAAACATGCCCAGAAAAAGTGATCAAAACTGCAAACGGCAAAGAGATGTAACAAACACAGAGAATCAAACACCTGAAGAAATAAAACGTTTGAAATATGAAGAAAGTGTTGTATCTTGCTAAAGACATTGTAACATGGAAGTAAGGACCTGAAATGCTATGGGCAAAGCAGTTTTCAACAGAGAAAAGAGCTGCTCACAATCAAGCTTTGCCTGAAGTTGAAGAAATGCTTAGTAAAATACCTCTTTATGGACTGTGGTTCTGTACGGTGAAAAAATATGAGCCTTGAAAGCAAGAAATGAAAAACAAATAGAGAATCTTGAAATGTAAACCTGGGAAATGATAATGAAGATGGGTATGGCAGAACATGAAAAAACAGAAAAGTTTAGCATAAAGTGGAAGAAAGAAGTTTACTCAAATAATATGAGGACAAAAGACATGCATATGACATACATTTCAAGAGGCCTGCTGAACAATATCACATAGGGAAGAAAGATATGAGGGCAAGAGGTCCTGAAGAAAATGTAATTAAAGAATTCTAGGCCATCTTTAATTAGTAAATCTACATACCAAAGTCTCTTGTACATATCAACCCATCTCCAGTATAACCAGGAAGACAGATGCAGTGAGGTTTAGCAGAGCGAAGTTCACATACAGCATTCGGGTCACAGGGTATACCTTCACAGCTTGCTGCTCCTGCAGGAAAAAAAATATCACATTTTCATCATCTTTTCTGACTGGTGACCTATAATCAAATCCTGAAGGTTTAATGATTCATTATAAATATCATCAGTGGTAGTAAAATGGGAATTTAATGTAGAGCATTTTGTGGTTCAAAAATCAGTACAAAAATTATCTTTACAAAAAAGAAAGATAAAATGAAAATAGCAATGTGTATTTACCATTCACTGATCTGAAAATGCTGATAAAAGTAAACAAGAATGTGAAATGCTCAGAGTATAAAGTATGTGTAAAAAAACGAAGATGCAGTGAATTAGTAGACAACAAAGATGAAGAAAAAAGTCGAGCATTACAAATCTTTTAAGCCTCTATGACTGAAAGAGCTCAATTGTAGACCAGAGATAGATTGGTCAACTATGTATTCCAAGATAGCCAGAAAGTGTTAACACTATACCAAGCAAAAGGCTGATGAAGAAGCTAAATCTACAGGAAGAAATGATGGGTGAAATAACAATGGGAAGATTACTTTAGTTAAAAAGGGATCAAAAGACACTGATTCCAGGAGCATCTCAAAACAGGCTTTGGTCTCTGTGGTGTGCTGCAAGACTCAGTCTTAGGTAGTAATACTATCCTTGGTATAATAATTAATGAGTTACCTAGTGGAAAGTTTCTTACCTGACCCTGTTTATGGATTATGCTATGGTTATACGAGTTGAAAGGACTAATGATATTTGCATCAGCTTAAACAAACTCCAAAGTTGGTATCATGAATGGTTGGTGAAATTCATCCTGAGTAAATGTAAATTAATAAGGATGGAACAAAATGAAAAAAAACTTTAACAAACTTACCATATTGCTAAAGAAATCCATACATTTAAGAGACCTAAAAATAATTTCTGTATCTAACCCATTGCTACAGTTTCATATTGGAAGAAATGTTTAAGGAAGCAACCTGTCTGTTGCCATATATTAGAACTGCTTTTAATTACTTTGATAGGGAAATGTTCAGTAAACAATTCCCAACACAGACTACAACTGGAATAAAATTCTAGAGGTGGTTGCAACAGTTAAAGAAGCATAGAGATTTCACCGAGAGTCCAGAGATAAGCAACGGTAAGAGGCTGAAGGCTACGAATTTGCCCATCCACCATGTAGGAAAGAAGAGTTGGAGTGACCTAAGTACAGCCTTCAGCTTTCTGAATCACTTCAGAGTCTTGGTCAAGTTTTAACCTAATGCACATTGATCTTGGAAGCTGTATAAGGCCACCAAAGATTGCACTAGCATTATACATTACACTTAGTCCACTGCACTCATTCAAAATAAGCGACCTAGCAGCCTCAAATCATAATGAAGGAATCTCAGGATCAAAGGAAGATTCAAAGGTACCGATGAAGACCACCTTTCAAGGTTCAGAATCATTACTTGGTAACAGACAACAGGTAGAGAGCTAGAATGATTCTAAATAAAAAGACACCTCCAATATCCTTCCCACACATACCAACTACTTGTTGTACTCACACTTACATGTAGTATGAAAGGAGTTATATATCTACTTATATTCCTGTTGTTTATCACCATGGAAGTGCCTGTCTGTGAGATAAGGGTGTGTATAAAATCAAAGTAGAGTGTACATTACAAAGAAAGAAACAAATCCTTCAACATTCTCCCCATACTTGCCAAATATCTCTCTTACCCTGCATGATGGTAAGAAAAGGTCTACTATTTCTGAGTACATTAGTTTTATTTACCACCAACACTATGCATGTTTGAAATATGAATACATGCAAGAAAAAAGCTCAACAAAAAGGGAAAAATGTTCTCTATATCTTCCTGTCTTATCAAGGGCTGTCAAACTTACCATTCCAGCCTCATCCAGGCACTCACTTAGCAGCAAATCCTACCAAAACAAAGGTAACAACATGATTCTCTGTGTATTCTTTGGTATTCGTGAATTATAACCTATCATTTTAAACAGTAAAAAATTACATTTAGTTTGAGCATCCTCCAAAAGGCATATTTAGACATGCCTGCTGTTTAAAGGTCAGTTTTCTTGGAAGCAGATGTGGCCACAGGTGAAATGACAGACTGAGAACTGAACGCATCAGAGGGATACCCAGCATTATAAAGAGAGAAGCTGATACGGTGATACCTTATTTCATGGTATACTGACATGACATGAGAGTAAAATGGGAATGACTAAACTACATTAATTAGGTGAGGAGGGTGAGAATTAATGTGGAGGAAAACTTAAAGTTAGGTGAGAACATATCGCACGGAAGCATATTGTAGGAATATCTAGAAACGTGCTCAGATTTTGGTGTAAGGAAGTTGTCCTGAATGAGCCTTCCTACCATACAGCCAAGGATGTAGAAGAGAGATATAGCATTAGATAGTACAAGCAAGTTAAAATGTACAAAAGAAAATTATATAGCACAATCATTTGTTTAGCAGTGTATGACAATGAAGTGTTATTGGACTCAGCCTGCTCTAGGTTCCACAAGTGAAAAGTCACCCCTCACTGAGGCTCTATCATTTGGAGTAAAGTCTCATCAAAGAACTTCTCACTCCAAAGGAGATTACATTTCCCTGCTAATGGAAGTAGCACAGCCTTGGGTTACAGGAACTTTTGGAAAGAGACCCTGGGTAATACCAGGACTCTTTCATAGAAAATGGGCCTGGGGTAATCATAAACGAAAAATAAACTATACAGATAACAGTTATCCCTGGGGATAGGGGAGAAAGAATACTGCCTACGTATTTCCTGTGTGTCACAGAAGATGAATAAAAGGGCTGAAGTGGGGGGCTGGAAATCCTCCCCTCCTGTCTTACCTTTCCAAAAGAAAAAACAGAGAAGGGGGCCAAATTAGGATTTTCCCCCCTGAGGCTCAGTCATCTGTTCTTGACACTACCTCACTAATGTGGGAAATGGCAAATATGTATAAAAAAAAAACTGAAAATGACAGCGTTATCAACTTATCACAGAGGATCAACACAAGAATATATGGATTCACACTGAAAACTGGTTACTTCAAATGAGAAAATGTCTTTATAAGATATTCATTGTTTAATGATAATATGGTGGATTACGGTATCATTCCTCAAGTCTCTTAAATAGATATTATATACATTAATCTACAGAAATCTTAACATTGCAAATATACAACAGGAACATTATAACTACACTTATAACTCACTCTCACAGGTGACCCCATCTCCAGTGAAGCCTGGCTTACATGAGCAAGTAAAGCTGCCAGGGGTATTAACACAGTTGGCATCTAAGTGGCAGTTGTCTCGTCCGGTGTCACATTCGTTCATATCCAGACAAATCTCCTCATTCAGTGTTGAATCATACACCTCCACATATCCTCTCTCACACACACATCTGTAAGGATGAAATGGAACATCTAATTGTACTGGACTTAAAATATTTAGTTAGCTTAAATTACAATGATATTATATTTTCCATTAGTATACCATTTCCATCAGTTCATATTAAATACTTTAAATCAATATTGAACTACAGAAGTGGTTTGGCCCTTTCCCTAAATAATTCATTTGCAGGAAGTGTCCTAGAAGCTGACAATCTTCAACCAAAAAGATTAAGCAATATACAAGTAATAGAGTGGCAGATATAGGGTGTTTTGGTCGAGGTGGTGTGCGAAGTGAGAGGGAAAACAGAGAAGATGTAGTGAAAGCTTTGCAGAAGATGAAAGCCGGCAAGGCTGCAGGTTTGGATGGTATGACAGGAATTTATCAAAAAGGGGGTGACGGTGTTGTTGACTGGTTGGTAAAGATATTCAGTGTATGTATGGTTCATGGTGAAGTGCCTGAGGATTGGTGGAATGCATGCACAGTGCCAATGTACAAAGGCAATGGGGATAAAGGTGAGTGTTCAAATTACAGAGGTATAAGTTTGTTGAGTATTCTTGGGAAATTATATGGGAGGGTATTGACTGAGAGGGTGAAGGCATGTACAGAGCATCAGATTGGGGAAGAGCAGTGTGGTTTCAGAAGTGGTAGAGGATGTGTGGATCAGGTGTTTGCTTTGAAGAATGTTTTTGAGAAATTCTAAGAGAAAAGATGGATTTGCATGTAGCATTTATGGATCTGGAGAAGGCATATGATAGGGTTGATAGACATACGTTGTGGTAGAGATTGAGAGTATATGGTGTGGGAGATAAGTTGCTAGAAGCAGTGAAAAGCTTTTACCAAGGATGTAAGGCATGTATACAAGTAGGAAGAGAGGAAAGTGATTGGTTCCCAATGAATGTCTGTTTGCAGCAGGGGTGTGTGATGTCTCCATGATTGTTTAATTTGTTTATGGATGGAGTGATTATGGAAGTGAATGCAAGAGTTTTGGAGAGGGGGGCAAGTATGCAGTCTGTTGTGGATGAGAGGGCTTGAGATGTGATTCAGTTGTTGTTCACTGATCATAAAGTGCTGGTGGCTGATTCGGGTGAGAAACTGCAGAAGCTGGTGACTGAGTTTCGTAAAGTGTGTGAGAGAAGAAAGCTGAGAGTAAATGTGAATAAGAGCAAGGTTATTAGGTTCAGTAGGGTTGAGGAACAAGTTAATTGGGGGGTAAGTTTGAATGGAGAAAAACTAGAGGAAGTGAAGTGTTTTAGATATCTAGGAGTGGATTTAGCAGCGGATGGAACAATGGAGGTGGAAGAGAGTCACAGGGCTGGGAAGGGGGCAAAGGTTCTGCGAGCACTGAAGAGTGTTTGGAAAGGAAGAATGTTATCTCGGAGAGCAAAAATGGGTATGTTTGAAGGAACAGGGTTCCAACAATGTTATATGGTTGTGAGGCATAGGCTATAGATAGAATTGTGCGGAGGAGGTTGGATGTGTTGGAAATGAAATGTTTGAGGACAATATGCGGCGAGAGGTGGTTTCATCGAGTAAGTAATGAAAGGGTAAGGGAGATGTGTGGTAATAAAAAGAGTGTGGTTGAGAGAGCAGAAGAGGGTGTATTGAAATGGTTTGGTCACATGGAGAGAATGAGTGACGAAAGATTGATAAAGATGATATATGTATCAGAGGTGGAGGGAACGAGGAGAAGCAGGAAACAAAATTGGAGGTGGAAGGATGGAGTGTAAAAGATTTTGAACGATCGGGGCTGATGATACAGCGCTGGTGGCTGAGTCAGGTGAGAAACTGCAGAAGCTGGTGACTGGGTTTGGTAAAGTGTGTGAAAGAAGAAAGCTGAGAGTAAGTATGAATAAGAGCAAGGTTATTAGCTTCAGTAGGGTTGAGGGACAAGTCAATTGGGAGGAAAGTTTGAATGGAGAAAAACTGGAGGAAGTGAAGTGTTTTAGCTATCTGGGGGTGATTTATCAGCGGATGGAACAATGGAAGCGGAAGTGAGTCACAGGGTGGGGGAGGGGGCAAAGGCTCTGGGAGCGTTGAGGAATGTTTGGAAGGTAAGAATGTTATCTCGGAGGGCAAAAATGGGTATGTTTGAAGGAATAGTAGTTCCAACAATGTTATATGGTTGTAGGACGTGGGCTATATATAGGGCTGTACAGAGGAGGGTGGATCTGTTGGAAATGAGATGTTTGAGGAAAATATGTGGTGTGAGGTGGTTTGATCAAGTAATGAAAGGGTAAGAGATATGTGTGGTAATAACAAGAGTGTGGTTGAGAGAGCAGAAGAGGGTGTTTTGAAATTGTTTGGTCACATGGAGAGAATGAGTGAGGAAAGATTGACCAAGAGGATATATGTGTCAGAGGTGGAGGGAACGAGGAGAAGTGAGAGACCAAATTGGAGGTGGAAAGATGAAGTAAAAAAGATTTTGAGTGATCGGGGCCTGAACATGCAGGAGGGTGAAAGGCGTGCAAGGAATAGGGTGGATGGTAACGATGTGGTATACCGGGATCAACGTGCTGTCAATGGATTGAACCAGGGCATGTAAAGCGTCTGGGGTAAACCATGGAAAGTTCTGTGGGGCCTGGATGTGGAAAGGGAGATGTGGTTTCAGTGCATTATTACATGACAGCTAGAGAATGTGGCCTTTGTTGTCTTCTCCTAGTGCTACCTCGCACACATGAAGGGGGAGGGGGTTGTTATTTCATGTATGGCGGGGTGGTGATGGGAATGAATAAAAGCAGACAGTATGAATTATGTACATGTGTATATATGTATATGTCTGTGTGTGTGTATATATATGTATACGTTGAGATGTATGGTATGTATATTTGTGTGTGGACATGTAAGTATATACATGAGTATGTGGGTGGGTTGGGCCATTCTTTCGTCTGTTTCCTTGCGCTACCTCGTGAACGCAAGAGACAGCGACAAAGTAAAATACAAAATGTATAAAATATATATATATATATATATATATATATATATATATATATATATATATATATATATATATATATATATATATATACATATATATATATGGAAGCGGAAGTGCATCATAGGGTAGGGGAGGTAGGCAAAAATCCTGGGAGCCTTGAAGAATGTGTGGAAGTCGAGAACATTATCTCGGAAAGCAAAAATGGGTATGTTTGAAGGAATAGTGGTTCCAACAATGTTGTATGGTTGCGAGGCATGGGCTATGGATAGAGTTGTGCGCAGGAGGATGGATGTGCTGGAAATGAGATGTTTGAGGACAATGTGTGGTGTGAGGTGGTTTGATCGAGTGAGTAACGTAAGGGTAAGAGAGATGTGTGGAAATAAAAAGAGCGTGGTTGAGAGAGCAGAAGAGGGTGTTCTGAAATGGTTTGGGCACATGGAGAGAATGAGTGAGGAAAGATTGACCAAGAGGATATATGTGTCAGAGGTGGAGGGAACAAGGAGAAGTGGGAGACCAAATTGGAGGTGGAAAGATGGAGTGAAAAAGATTTTGTGTGATCGGGGCCTGAACATGCAGGAGGGTGAAAGGAGGGCAAGGAATAGAGTGAATTGGATTGATGTGGTATACCGGGGTTGACGTGCTGTCAGTGGACTGAATCAGGGCATGTGAAGCGTCTGGGGTAAACCATGGAAAGCTGTGTAGGTATGTATATTTGCGTGTGTGGACGTATGCATATACATGTGTATGGGGGTGGGTTGGGCCATTTCTTTCGTCTGTTTCCTTGCGCTACCTCGCAAACGCGGGAGACAGTGACAAAGCAAAAAAAAAAAATATATATATATATATATATATATATATATATATATATATATATATATATATATATATATATATATATATATATATATATACACACACAGACATATACATATATACACACACACACACAGACATATACATATATATACATGTACATAATTCATACTGTCTGCCTTTATCCATTCATATCACCATCCCACCACACATGAAATAACAACACTCTTTTTATTACCACACATCTCTCTTACCCTTACATTGCTTACTCGATCAAACCACCTCACACCACATATTGTCCTCAAACATCTCATTTCCAGCACATCCACCACCCTTCGCACTACTCTACCTATAGCCAACGCCTCGCAATCATATAACATTGATGGAACCACTATTCCTTCAAACATACCCATTTTTGCTTTCCGAGATAATGTTCTCGACTTCCACACATTCTTCAACGCTCCCAGAATTTTCGCCCCCTCCCGCACCCTATGATTCACTTCCACTTCCATGGTTCCATCCGCTGCCAAATCCACTCCCAGATATCTAAAACACTTCAATCCTCCAGTTTTTCTCCATTCAAACTTACCTCCCAATTGACTTGTCCCTCAACCCTACTGTACCTAATAACCTTACTCTTATTCACATTTACTCTCAGCTTTCTTCTTTCACACACTTTACCAAACTCAGTCACCAGCTTCTGCAGTTTCTTGCACGAATCAGCCACCAGTGCTGTATCATTAGCGAACAACAACTGACTCACTTCCCACACTCTCTCATCCACAACAGACTGCATACTTGTCCCTCTTTCCAAAACTCTTGCATTCACCTCCCTAAAAACCCCATCCATAAACAAATTAAACAACCATGGAGACATCATACACCCCTGCCGCAAACCAACTTTCAGTGAGAACCAATCACTTTCCTCTCTTCCTACACGTTCACATGTCTTATATCCTTGATAAAAACTTTACACTGCTTCTAACAACTTGCTCCCCACACCATATATTCTTAATACCTTCCACAGAGCATCTCTATCATCTCCATCATATGCCTTCTCCAGATCCATAAATCCTACATACAAATCCATTTGCTTTTCTAAGTATTTCTTACATACATGCAGGAGGGTGAAAGGAGTGCAAGGAATAGAGTAAATTGGAACGATGTGGTATACCGGGGTCGACGTGCTGTCAATGGATTGAGCCAGGGGATGTGAAGCATCTGGGGTAAACCATGGAAATTTCTGTGGGGCCTGGATGTGGAAAGGGAGCTGTGGTTTCAGTGCATTATACATGACAGCTAGAGACTGAGTGTGAACGAATGTGGCCTTTGTTGTCTATTCCTAGCGCTACCTCGCACACATGCGGGGGGAGGGGGTTGTTATTTCATGTGTGGCGAGGTGGCAATGGGAATGAATAAAGGCAGACAGGATGAATTATGTACATGTGTATATATGTATATGTCTGTGTGTGTATATATATGTATACATTGAGATGTATAGGTATGTATATTTGCATGTGAGGACATGTATGCATATACATGCGTATGTGGGTGGGTTGGGCCCAGAAAAACTGACAAGAAAAGACGCACAACCTTCCACTAATGTCACCTATACATTGCATACTGAGGCCTCCAAGTAGTTCCAATGACTCATCATTTGTTTGGGTTACCATCTACGGCCAACCAAGAGATCCAGGCAGAAAATCACGTGTAGATCGATGTCAATATCACCATGCTACAGAAGCGTAAACTAATGCCTATAGCACTGCAAGGGTTAAGAATCAACAATTGAAAAATATACCAAGAGCCCATCTCATTGTTTGAGATTACACATGCCAACATGTAAACTTTCACCACTGCTGATTCTAAAATAATGCAAAGGTTAGCTTAAAATTCTGATCACTAAGAGTATGACTTCTGCTTCAAAATTTGACTGATAACTGGTTTACTAATGGCCACTTTACATTCTTATGACACATTTATGCTGGCATTACCCACCTGAAACTGTCTCCATCAACAACACACTGGCTGTTCTGTCCACATTCTTGTCGTCCCTCCACACAGGGGTCAACCTCTGAAGTATAGGAAATACATGACTTGAATTGCATGTTTGTCCAATATTTTGATTATCGTTTATTCCTTTATGATGAAAATCAATATGATGAAAATGTACAAAAACCTTTCACTGTGTACACAATTTCCCATACATTCTGCCATGAATTTCATAACAAAGGGATGAATAACGGAATGTTAATTATTCTATTCACAACAAAAATTAGACCAAAACTGGATTATATTCTCAAGCCCAGTCACTGCATTTAAAGATGAACAAAGATTTCATTAACAGAGTCCAGAGAAGGGCAACAAGACAGAACCTGAATCAAGAAAGTTAATTTACAATGAGAGATTAGGGCTAATAATCTGCCCACTTGGAGAAATAAAAAATTAGGGGTGACCTGATCACAACCCTCAAGTTTCTTAATCAGTTGGATAAAGTCAACACATGAAGGACTTAAAATAGACAAAAAGATGAAGCGATAAAAGCAGGCAGTATAATAATTTTCAACCTGGCTAACAATGCTTGCACAAAAAACGTATCACACATGTAAACTGGATTGAACTGAAAATAACGTGAAACAGAATGTGAACTTGGTTGCTAACATATAATCCTAAACACTGCCGGAATAACTTGCAACTGACATCAGTGCAGCCATATACAATGGAGAGAGAAATAACCTTATAAAGAGAAAAAGCAGGTAATCTGTCAGTTGAAATCTGATGGGAAAATAGGAAAAATATTTAACATTACAAATGCATATCATGATTATGACCTGATAACCCACGGGGAAATTAGGTAAAATCCACTGGCAACTAATAATATGATCATATATACCCCTCACATTACCTAATGTGATCGAATACCAGCAATGAGATATAAACCTGAAATAATGTTAACCTTATTTTGCACAAGGTATATCAGGTATAAAACTATGAAATTTCAAAAACTCATAATGGCTAATGCATACCGATAATGCTTTTTGTTATCCACTTTCTCTATTTCTTTCCACAAAATGACATGGGAGAAGTGAGGATACTCAAAAAGATTTTTAATTTAGCCAGACTACTTAAAAATATTTCATTTCATGAGAATAAAGACCAGGATTACATACATACCATTCGGACTTTAGCTTCTAACTGAAATCTGAAACTTGCAGAAACTGCTATTAGCAAGAATAATCTTCAACTTACCCTCAAGAGGAGCCACCTTGGCTGAAAGTGCATAGCGAACAATCTCCTCAGGGGCATCATACTGGATGAAGATATTCTCAGCAACCTGCATCAGAAAAAGAAAAAGTCTTGTACCTGAAATATGAGGTAATCAAAGAAGAGCTATAAGATAAGCAACTCAAAAAACACCAGGTGGCATTAACATCAGAATTAACTTCTTGCTCATTCAAACCAAGATTAATGCGACTATCATCAAATTTCTTTTAAATCATAGTACATGGACTGTTTTTTTTTTTTTTTTTTTTTTTTTTTATACTTTGTCGCTGTCTCCCGCGTTTGCGAGGTAGCGCAAGGAAACAGACGAAAGAAATGGCCCAACCCCCCCCCCCCATACACATGTACATACACACGTCCACACACGCAAATATACATACCTACACAGCTTTCCATGGTTTACCCCAGACGCTTCACATGCCTTGCTTCAATCCACTGACAGCACGTCAACCCCTGTATACCACATGACTCCAATTCACTCTATTTCTTGCCCTCCTTTCACCCTCCTGCATGTTCAGGCCCCGATCACACAAAATCTTTTTCACTCCATCTTTCCACCTCCAATTTGGTCTCCCTCTTCTCCTCGTTCCCTCCACCTCCGACACATATATCCTCTTGGTCAATCTCTCCTCACTCATTCTCTCCATGTGCCCAAACCATTTCAAAACACCCTCTTCTGCTCTCTCAACCACGCTCTTTTTATTTCCACACCTCTCTCTTACCCTTACGTTACTTACTCGATCAAACCACCTCACACCACACATTGTCCTCAAACATCTCATTTCCAGCACATCCATCCTCCTGCGCACATCTCTATCCATAGCCCACGCCTCACAACCATACAACATTGTTGGAACCACTATTCCCTCAAACATACCCATTTTTGCTTTCCGAGATAATGTTCTCGACTTCCACACATTTTTCAAGGCTCCCAAAATTTTCGCCCCCTCCCCCACCCTATGATCCACTTCCGCTTCCATGGTACCATCCGCTGACAGATCCACTCCCAGATATCTAAAACACTTCACTGTATTACCACTATAAATACTGTGTAATACTGATGCTCACACTGATATAACAGCAAATTTTTTCTGAAGCAGACATGGATTAGTTAACCATAAATAATCAAAATGATCTTGCCTTAAAACAATAGTAACCACTTCTGCGCATTTTTCAGCATATAACAACATACTAAATCTCATCACAAGGGAAAACTTACATCTGAGTTTTGAGTGCCTATCATTTTCAATATGAGAGAGAACAAATAAACTTACAATCTCATACAACTTTTGTTATGGTTGCACATTACACTTTGAATAAATTTTTCCATTGTATCTTTTTTTCTACATTAGCCGAGACGGCACAGGCAGCTGAGACCCTAATCAAGGCCATCCAATTAGCACTATATTTGGTAAAGAGACAGCAGGTAGTGAAAGCTTTGTGGAAGATAAAATCTGGCAAGGCAGAGGGTTTGGATGGTCATGCAGTGGAATTTATCAAAAAAGGAGGTGACTGTGTTGTTGATTGGTTGGTAAGGATATTCAATGTAAGTATGGACCATGGTGAAGTGCCCGAGGATTGGCAGAATGCATGCATAGTGCCATTGTACATAGGCAAAGGGGTTATAGGTGAGTGTTCAAACTACAGAGGCATAGGTTTGATAAGTATTCCTGGGAAATTATATGGGAGGGTATTGACTGGGAGGGTGAAGGCATTTACAGAACATCAGATTAGGGAAGAGCAGTGTGGTTTTAGAAGTGGTAGAGAATGTGTGTATCAAGTGTTTGCTTTGAAGAATGTGTGAGAAATACTTAGAAAAATATATGGATTTGTATGTAGCACTTACGAATCTGGAGAAGGCATAAGATAGGGTTGATAAAGATGTTTTGTGGAAGATTTTAAGAGTATATGGTGTGGGAGGTAAGTTGCTAGAAGCAGTGAAAAATTTTTACCAAGGATGTAAGGCATGAGTATGAGTAGGAAGAGAGGAGAGTGATTGGTTCCCAGTTTATGTTGGTTTGTGGAAGGGGCATGTGATGTCTCCATGGTTGTTTAATTTGTTTATGGATGGGGTGGTTAGGGAGGTAGATGCAAGAGGTTTGGAGAGAGGGTGAGTATGCAGTCTATTTGGGATGAGAAGGCCTGGGAAGCGAGTCAGTTGTTGTTTGCTGATGATACAGCTCTAGTGGATGATTCGTGTGAAAAACTGCAAAAGTTGGGAACTGAGTTTGGAAGAGTGTGTGAAAGGAGGAAGTTGAGAGAAGTTGTGAATAGGTGCAAGGTTATTAGGTTCAGTAGGATTGAGGGACAAGTTAACTGGGATGCAAGTTTGAATGGAGAAAAAATGGAGGAAGTGAAGCATTTTAGATATCTGGGAGAGGTCTTAGCAGCAGATGGAACCACAGAAATGGAAGTGAGTCACAGGGTGGGGGAGGGGGCGAAGGTTCTGGGAGAGAAGAGGAATGTGAGGAAGGAGAGAACGTTACCTTGTAGGGTAAAAATTGGTATGTTTGAAGAAATAGTATTTCTAACAATGTTATATGGTTGTGAGGCATAGGCTGTATATAGAGTTGTATGGAGGAGGGTAAATGTGTTGGAAATGAAATGTTTGAGGAAAATATGTGGTGTGAGGTGCATTGATCAAAAGTAAGTAATGAAAGGGTAAGAGAGATGTGTGGAAATAAAAAGAGTGTGGTTAAGAGAGCAGAAGAGGGTGTGTTGAAATGGTTTGGACATGTGGAGAGAATGAGTGAGGAAAAACTGACAAAGAGGATATGTGTCAGAGGTGAAGGGAACGAGGAGAAGCAGGAGACTAACTTGGAGGTGGAAGGATGGAGTGAAAAAGGCTTTGAGTGATCGGGGCCTGAACATACAGGAGGATGAGAGGCATGCAAGGAATAGAGTGAATTGGAACGTAATATACTCGGTCAATGTGCTGTCAATGGACCGAGCCAAGGCGTGTGAAATGTCTGGGTCAAACTATGGAATGGTCTGTGGGGCCTGGATGTGGATAGGGAGCTGTGGTTTCGGCGCATTACACGACAGCTAGAGACAATGTAAACAAATGAGGCCTTTTTTGTCGGTTTTCCTGGCACTACCTTGCTGAAGCAGGGGGTAGCGATGCTGTTTCCTGTGAGGTGGGATAGTGTCAAGAATGGATAAAAGGCAAGCAAGTATAAATATGTACATGTGTATATATGTATGTGTATGTGTATGTATGTAAATGTGTATATATTGATATGTATATATATCTGTATATGAGTGGGTGAGCCAGTCTTCATCTGTTTCCTGGAACTACTTCACTGATGCAGGAAGCAGCAATTAAGCATAATAAAAAAATATAAGTATAATGAGATGTTTGAGGACAATATGTGGTGTGAGATGGTTTGATCGAGTAAGTAATGTAAGGGTAAGAGAGATGTGTGGAAATAAAAAGAGCGTGGTTGAGAGAGCAGAAGAGGGTGTTTTGAAATGGTTTTAGCACATGGAGAGAATGAGTGAGGAAAGATTGACCAAGAGGATATATGCGTCAGAGGTGGAGGGAACGAGAAGTGGGAGACCAAATTGGAGGTGGATGGAGTGAAAAAGATTTTGAGTGATCGGGGCCTGAACATGCAGGAGGGTGAAAGGCGGGCAAGGAATAGAGGGAATTGAATCGATGTGGTATACCGGGGTTGACGTGCTGTCAGTGGATTGAATCAGGGCATGTGAAGCGTCTGGGGTAAACCATGGAAAGTTGTGTGGGGCCTGGATGTGGAAAGGGAGCTGTGGTTTCGGCATTATTGCATGACAGCTAGAGGCTAAGTGTGAATGAATGGGGCCTTTGTTGTCTTTTCCTAGCGCTACCTCGCACACATGAGGGGGGAGGGGGATGGTATTACATGTGTGGCGAGGTGGCGATGGGAATGAATAAAGGCAGACAGTGTGAATTGTGTGCATGGGTATATATGTATGTGTCTGTGTGTGTATATATATGTGTACACTGAGATGTATAGGTATGTATATTTGCGTGTGTGGACGTGTATGTATATACATGTGTATGGGGGTGGGTTGGGCCATTTCTTTCGTCTGTTTCCTTGCGCTACCTCACAAACGCGGGAGACAGCTGAAAAAGGACTGATGATTGGGAATACCTGGTTTAAAAAGCGAGATATATATAAGTATACTTATGTAAGTAGGAGAGATGGCCAGAGAGCGTTATTGGATTACGTGTTAATTGACAGGCGCATGAAAGAGAGACTTTTGGATGTTAATGTGCTGAGAGGTGCAACTGGAGGGATGTCTGATCATTATCTTGTGGAGGCTAAGGTGAAGATTTGTATGGGTTTCCAGAAAAGAAGAGTGAATGTTGGGGTGAAGAGGGTGGTGAGAGTAAGTGAGCTTGGGAAGGAGACTTGTGTGAGGTAGTACCAGGAGAGACTGAGTACAGAATGGAAAAAGGTGAGAACAATGGAAGTAAGGGGAGTGGGGGAGGAATGGGATGTATTTAGGGAATCAGTGATGGATTGCGCAAAAGATGCTTGTGGCATGAGAAGAGTGGGAGGTGGGTTGATTAGAAAGGGTAGTGAGTGGTGGGATGAAGAAGTAAGAGTATTAGTGAAAGAGAAGAGAGAGGCATTTGGACGATTTTTGCAGGGAAAAAATGAAATTGAGTGCGAGACGTATAAAAGAAAGAGACAGGAGGTCAAGAGAAAGGTGCAAGAGGTGAAAAAAAGGGCAAATGAGAGTTGGGGTGAGAGAGTATCATTAAATTTTAGGGAGAATAAAAAGAGGTTCTGGAAGGAGGTAAATAAAGTGCATAAGACAAGGGAGCAAATGGGAACTTCAGTGAAGGGCGCAAATGGGGAGGTGATAACAAGTAGTGGTGATGTGAGAAGGAGATGGAGTGAGTATTTTGAAGGTTTGTTGAATGTGTTTGATGATAGAGTGGCAGATATAGGGTGTTTTGGTCGAGGTGGTGTGCAAAGTGAGAGGGTTAGGGAAAATGATTTGGTAAACAGAGAAGAGGTAGTAAAAGCTTTGCGGAAGATGAAAGCCGGCAAGGCAGCAGGTTTGGATGGTATTGCAGTGGAATTTATTAAAAAAGGGGGTGACTGTATATATATATATATATATATATATATATATATATATTTTTTTTTTTTTATACCTCGTTGCTGTCTCCCGCGTTTGCGAGGTAGCGCAAGGAAACAGACGAAAGAAATGGCCCAACCCACCCCCATACACATGTATATACATACGTCCACACACGCAAATATACATACCTACACAGCTTTCCATGGTTTACCCCAGACGCTTCACATGCCCTGATTCAATCCAATGACAGCACGTCAACCCCGGTATACCACATCGCTCCAATTCACTCTATTCCTTGCCCTCCTTTCACCCTCCTGCATGTTCAGGCCCCGATCACACAAAATCTTTTTCACTCCATCTTTCCACCTCCAATTTGGTCTCCCTCTTCTCCTCGTTCCCTCCACCTCCAACACATATATCCTCTTGGTCAATCTTTCCTCACTCATTCTCTCCATGTGCCCAAACCATTTCAAAACACCCTCTACTGCTCTCTCAACCACGCTCTTTTTATTTCCACACATCTCTCTTACCCTTACGTTACTTACTCGATCAAACCACCTCACACCACATATTGTCCTCAAACATCTCATTTCCAGCACATCCATCCTCCTGCACACAACTCTATCCATAGCCCACGCCTCGCAACCATACAACATTGTTGGAACCACTATTCCTTCAAACATACCCATTTTTGCTTTCCGAGATAATGTTCTCGACTTCCACACATTCTTCAAGGCTCCCAGAATTTTCGCCCCCTCCCCCACCCTATGATCCACTTCCGCTTCCATGGTTCCATCCGCTGCCAGATCCACTCCCAGATATCTAAAACACTTCACTTCCTCCAGTTTTTCTCCATTCAAACTCACCTCCCAATTGACTTGACCCTCAACCCTACTGTACCTAATAACCTTGCTCTTATTCACATTTACTCTTAACTTTCTTCTTTCACACACTTTACCAAACTCAGTCACCAGCTTCTGCAGTTTCTCACATGAATCAGCCACCAGCGCTGTATCATCAGCGAACAACAACTGACTCACTTCCCAAGCTCTCTCATCCTCAACAGACTTCATACTTGTCCCTCTTTCCAAAACTCTTGCATTCACCTCCCTAACAACCCCATCCATAAACAAATTAAACAACCATGGAGACATCACACACCCCTGCCGCAAACCTACATTCACTGAGAACCAATCACTTTCCTCTCTTCCTACACGTACACATGCCTTACATCCTCGATAAAAACTTTTCACTGCTTCTAACAACTTGCCTCCCACACCATATATTCTTAATACCTTCCACAGAGCATCTCTATCAACTCTATCATATGCCTTCTCCAGATCCATAAATGCTTCATACAAATCCATTTGCTTTTCTAAGTATTTCTCACATACATTCTTCAAAGCAAACACCTGATCCACACATCCTCTACCACTTCTGAAACCACACTGCTCTTCCCCAATCTGATGCTCTGTACATGCCTTCACCCTCTCAATCAATACCCTCCCATATAATTTACCAGGAATACTCAACAAACTTATACCTCTGAAATCTGAGCACTCACTCTTATCCCCTTTGCCTTTGTACAATGGCACTATGCACGCATTCCACCAATCCTCAGGCACCTCACCATGAGTCATACATACATTAAATAACCTTACCAACCAGTCAATAATACAGTCACCCCCTTTTTTAATAAATTCCACTGCAATACCATCCAAACCTGCTGCCTTGCCGGCTTTCATCTTCCGCAAAGCTTTTACTACCTCTTCTCTGTTTACCAAATCATTTTCCCTAACCCTCTCACTTGGCACACCACCTCGACCAAAACACCCTATATCTGCCACTCTATCATCAAACACATTCAACAAACCTTCAAAATACTCACTCCATCTCTTTCTCACATCACCACTACTTGTTATCACCTCCCTATTTGCGCCCTTCACTGAAGTTCCCATTTGCTCCCTTGTGTTACGGACTTTATCTACCTCCTTCCAGAACATCTTTTTTTTCTCCCTAAAATTTAATGATACTCTCTCACCCCAACTCTCATACATATACCGTCCTTCTTTTGGAAAATCAAAAAAAAACGAGAGGGGAGGATTTCCAGCCCCCCGCTCCCTCCCCTTCTAGTCGCCTTCTACGACCCACAGGGGATACGTGGGGAGTATTCTTTCTCCCCTATCCCCAGGGATAGGTGAAGATATTCCCTCAAAGGCCCAGTCCTCTGTTCTTAACGCTACCTCGCTAACACAGGAAATGGCAAATTGTATGAAAGAAAATATATATATATATACCCCTAGGGGTGTATGAACAGCTGGGTTGACTGTGGACTAACTGCTGCAACCAGGATTCAAACCTAGCGCTTGACCCTGGGTGGCCCGTGAATGCATCATGGTCATGAACACTAACCAAGAACACTATGGGATAAGAAATTAATGTAAAGAGAAGAATATGAGACTTTCTCATAAACAAAACAAAGAAAGACCCTGAAGTTATTTCACAGTAATAAATTCAGGAGTCACTACAGAACCATCTAAAACTAAAATCAAAATTAGTTTTGACAGTGATAAATATAAGCAAGGAATAAGAGGATAAGTTATGTAATGAATTACCTTAAATCTAAGCGTATCTTGCTCATCAGGGCCTCTAACCATCCAAGTGCATTCATCGTAGTCAACAGTGGTTTCTACAGTGAAAGGTGTGTCGATGGTTTGTCCCTTCAGCCGGAATATGCGACCAGATCGTGCTCTCTGCTGACCTATTAGGTTTGATCAGTAGAAAAAAAATATTCAAAAGTCAAGGATATCTGAAGGAACAGATCCATTCCTAGCATGTTTATATAAAGATCCAAATGAATATAAAGGTAAGCTCCCCCCTTCTATATATGACATCTGTTTTGAAATCTGTATGCTAATTCACAATGATCTACATCAACATGATTACAACAGGAAAGTCTTTATATATATCCAACAGCAGAAAGCTTTAGGAGTTCAGATTAATCATGTGACATTTCTAAGTTATATACATACCATGTCAGCAAAGGACAAGACTTTTTTTGGTCCCTCCTCTCTTTGAAGATGCATATATCTTAACCACTATCATAGAGCCATAGTATTTCTTTCATATGGCTTTTGCAGCCCGAAAGTTGATTCCAAACAGGATGAGAGAAATAATGAACTACTCTGAAGTGAAATCCTAAAAAAACCTGTACTCCTTTCTGTCCAGTGAGGATGATACAACCCCATGGAAGATGATTTTTCACTCATAGTGCAATCCCAGGTGGAGCTCAGTTGCCACAATATACATATTATTTTTTTTTTATTATTTTGCTTTGTCGCTGTCTCCCGCGTTTGTGAGGTAGCACAAGGAAACAGACGAAAGAAATGGCCCAACCCACCCCCATACACATGTATATAACTACACGTCCCCCAATGCAAATATACATGCCCATACATCTCAATGTACACATATATATGCACACACAGACATATACATATATACACATGCACACAATTCACACTGTCTGCCTTTATTCATTCCCATAGCCACCTCACCACACATGGAATAACATCCCCCTCCTCCCTCATGTGTGCAAGGTAGCGCTAGGAAAAGACAACAGAGGCCCCATTCGTTCACACTCAGTCTCTAGCTGTCATGTAATAATGCCCGAAACCACAGCTCCCTTTCCACATCCAGGCCCCACAAAACTTTCCATGGTTTACCCCAGACGCTTCACATGCCCTTATTCAATCCACTGACAGCACGTCGACCCCGGTATACCACATCGATCCAATTCACTCTATTCCTTGCCTGCCTTTCACCCTCCTGCATGTTCAGGCCCCGATCACACAAAATCTTTTTCACTCCATCTTTCCACCTCCAATTTGGTCTCCCACTTCTCCTCGTTCCCTCCACCTCCAACACATATATCCTCTTGGTCAATCTTTCCTCACTCATTCTCTCCATGTGCCCAAACCATTTCAAAACACCCTCTTCTGCTCTCTCAACCACGCTCTTTTTATTTCCACACATCTCTCTTACCCTTACATTACTTACTCGATCAAACCACCTCACACCACATATTGTCCTCAAACATCTCATTTCCAGCACATCTACCCTCCTGCGCACAACTCTACCCATAGCCCACGCCTCGCAACCATACAACATTGTTGGAACCACTATTCCTTCAAACATACCCATTTTTGCTTTCCAAGATAATGTTCTCGACTTCCAAACATTCTTCAAGGCTCCCAGGATTTTCACCCCCTCCCCCACCCTATGATTCACTTCCACTTCCATGGTTCCATCCGCTGCCAGATCCACTCCCAGATATCTAAAACACTTTACTTCCTCCAGTTTTTCTCCATTCAAACTTACCTCCCAATTGACTTGATCCTCAACCCTACTGTACCTAATAACCTTGCTCTTATTCACATTTACTCTTAACTTTCTTCTTTCACACACTTTACCAAACTCAGTCACCAGCTTCTGCAGTTTCTCACATGAATCAGCCACCAGCACTGTATCATCAGCGAACAACAACTGACTCGCTTCCCAAGCTCTCTCATCCACAACAGACTGAATACTTGCCCCTCTTTCCAAAACTCTTGCATTCACCTCCCTAACAACCCCATCCATAAACAAATTAAACAACCATGGAGACATCACACACCCCTGCCACAAACCTACATTCACTGAGAACCAATCACTTTCCTCTCTTCCTACACGTACTAATGCCTTACATCCTTGATAAAAACTTTTCACTGCTTCTAACAACTTGCCTCCCACACCACATATTCTTAGTACCTTCCACAGAGCATCTCTATCAACTCTATCATATGCCTTCTCCAGATCCATAAATGCTACATAAAAATCCATTTGCTTTTTTCTAAGTATTTCACAAACACATTTTTCAAAGCAAACACCTGATCCACACATCCTCTACCACTTCTGAAACCACACTGCTCTTCCCCAATCTGATGCTCTGTACATGCCTTCACCCTCTCAATCAATACCCTCCTATATAATTTACCAGGAATACTCAACAAACTTATACCTCTGTAATTTGAGCACTCACTCTTATCCCCTTTGCCTTTGTACAATGGCACTATGCAAGCATTCTGCCAATCCTCAGGCACCTCACCATGAATCATACATACATTAAATAACCTCACCAACCAGTCAACAATACAGTCACCCCCTTTTTTTATAAATTCCACTGCAATACCATCCAAACCTGCTGCCTTGCCGGCTTTCATCTTTCGCAAAGCTTTTACTACCTCTTCTCTGTTTACCATATCATTTTCCCTAACCCTCTCACTTTGCACACCACCTCAACCAAAACACCCTATATCTGCCCCTCTATCATCAAACACATTCAATAAACCTTCAAATTACTCACTCCATCTCCTTCTCACATCACCACTACTTGTTATCACCTCCCCATTAGCCCCCTTATATATATATGACAGCTAGAGACTGAGTGTGAATGAATGTGGCCTTTGTTATCTTTTCCTAGCTCTACCTCACACACATTTAGGGGGAGGGGGTTGTTATTTCAAGTGTGGCGAGGTGACGATGGGAATGAATAAAGGGAGACTATGAATTATGTACATGTGTATAAATGTATATGTCTGTGTGTGTATATATATGTATACGTCGAGATGTATAGGTATGTATACTTGCGTGTGTGGACGTGTATGTATATGCATGTGTATGTGGGTGGGTAGGGCCATTCTTTCGCCTGTTTCCTTGTGCTACCTCGCTAACGCGGGAGACAGCGACAAAGCAAAATAAATAAATAATAAATAAATATACATATATATACATACACAGACACATACATATAAACACATGTACATATTCATACTTGCTTGCCTTCATCTATTTGTGTCGCTACCCCACCCCACAGGAAGCATCGTTGTTATCCCCGCTTTAGCGAGGTAGCACCAGAAAAACAGACAAAAAGGCCACATTCATTCACACTCAGTCTCTAGCTGTCATGTACAATGCACTGAAATCAGAGCTCCCTATCCATATCCAGGCCCCATGGTTTACCCCTGACGCTTTACATGCCCTGGTTCAGTCCACTGACAGCATGTCAACCACGGTATACCACATCATTCCAATTCAGTTAATTCCCTGCATGCCTTTCACCCTCCTATATGTTCAGGCTTCAATCACTCAAAATCTTTTACACTCCATCCTTCCAGCTCCAATTTGGTCTCGCTTCTGCTTGTTCCCTCCGCCTCTGACACATACATCCTCTCTGTCAATCTTTCCTCACTCATTCTCTCCATGTGTCCAAACCATTTCAACACACCCTCTTCTGCTCTCTTAACCACACTCATTTTATTACCACAGATCTCACTTACCCTTTCATTATTTACCCGATCAAACCACCTCACTCCACATAATGTCCTCAAACATTTCATTTCTAACACATCCACCCTCCTCCTTACAACCCTATCTATAGCCCATGCCATGCAACCATATAATATTGTTGGAAATAATATTCTTCAAACATACCCATTTTTGCTCTCTGAGATAATGCTCTCTCTTTCAACACATTCCTCATCTCTCCCATCGCCCCCCCAATCCCCAAACCTGACTCACTTCTGCTTCCATGGTTCCATTTGATGCTAAGTCCACTCTCAGATATCTAAAACACTTCACTTCCTCCAATTTTTCTCCATTTAAACTTATATCCCAACTAATATGTCCCTCAACCCTGCTGAACCTAGTAACCTGATTTCATTCACATTTACTCTAAACTTTTGCCTTTCATACACTTTTCCAAACTCAGTCACCAACTTCTGCATTTTCTCACTCAAATCAGCCACCAGTGCTGTATCATTGGCAAACAACAACTGACTCACTTCCCATGCACTCTTACCCTCAACAGACCAACAGACTGTATACTCACCCCTATCCCCAAAGCTCTTGCATTTACCTCCCTCACCACCTTGTCTATAAACAAATTAAACAACCATGGTGACACCACACACCATTGCCATGAACCAACTTTCACCGGAAACCATCACTCTCATCCTACTCATACACATGCCTTACATCCTTAATAAAACCTTCTCACTGCTTATAGCAGCTTCCCTCCCACACCATATATTCTTAAGACCTTCCACAAAGCACCTTTATCAACCCTATCATACACCTTCTCCAGATCCATAAATGCCATATACAAATCCATCTGTTTTTCTAAGTATTTCTCATGCACACTCTTCAAAGCAAACACCTGATCCACATCCTCAGCCACTTCTGAAACCACACTGCTCCTCCCCAATCTGAAGCTCTGTACGTGCCTTCATACTCTCAATCAATATCCTCCCATACAATTTGCCAGGTATACACAACAAACTTATGCCTCTGTAGTTTGAACACTCACCTTCATCCCCTTTGTCTTTGTACAGTGGCACTATACATGCATTCCTCCAATCCTCAGGCACTTCATCATGGTCCATACATTCATTGAATATCCTTACCAACCACTCAACAACACAGTCATCCCATTTCTTGATAAATTAACTGCAATACAATCCACTCTCACCACCTTGCCAGATTTCATCTTCAGCAAAGGTTTTCACCACTTCTCTCTTCATCAGAACCACTTTCCATGACTGTCTCATTTTGAATACAACCCCAACCAAAACACCCTACATCCATGACTATATCATCAACCACATTTAACAATCCCGTAAAACACTCCTCACTCCATCACTACCTGTTATCACTTTCCCTTTTGCCCCCATCATTGATGTTCCAATTTGTTTTCTTGTCTTTTGCACATTATCTACCTACTTCCAAAAAAAATTTTCTCATACATATTCACCATTTCCCACATTAGAGAGGTAATGTCAAGAACACATGGCTGAGACTGAGAGGAAACATTCCTTAAAGTTTAATGATACTCTCTCACCCCAACTCTTATTTGCCCTCTTTTTCACCCCTTGCACCCTCCTCTTGACCTCCAGCCACTTTCTCTTCTATATCTACAAATCACTTGCACTCCTTCCTTGTAAGAACCACCCAAACGCATCTTTTTTCTCTTTCACCATCAACTTTACTTCTTTATCCCAACACTCAATATCCTTTCTAATCTGCCCATCTCCTACCTTTCACATGCCACATGCATCTTTTGCACATGCCATCACTGCTTCCCTAAAGGCCTCCCATTCCTCATCCACTCCCCTCGCTTCATTTGCTCTCACCTTTTGCCATTCTACACTCAATCTCTCCCAGTATTTCTTCACACAAGTCTCCTTTCCGAGCTCACTTACTCTCGCCACTCTCTTCTCCCCAACACTGTCTCCTCTTTTTCAAAAACCTTTGCAAATCTTCACCCTTGCCTCCACAAAATAGTGATCAGACATCCCTCCAGCTGCTCCTCTCAGCACATTAACAACCAAAAATCTTTTTTACATGCCTCTCAGTTAATACATAATCTAATAATGCCCCTAAATCAATACGTAATCTAATAATGCCCGTTGATCATTTCTCCTACTCACTTACATATACTTGTGTATATCTCTCTTTTTAAACCAGGTATTCCCAATCAACAGTCTTTTTCAGCAAACAACTCCACAAGCTCTTCACCATTTCCATTCATAACACTGAATACCTCATTTACACCAATTATACCATCAACTGCCACATTACTCACCTTCACACTTAAATCACCCATCAATAATACCTGGTCTTGTGCACCAAAACTGCTAACACACTCACTCAGCTGTTCCTAAAACACTCACTTCTCATGATCTTTCTCCTCATAGCCAGGTGCATAAGCACCAATAATTCAACCATCTCCTGCCATCCACTTTCAGTTATCCATATGTATCTAGAATTCACTTTCTTACATTATCACATACTCCCATAACTCCTGCTTCAGGAGTAGTGCTACTCCTTCCTTAGTTCTCATCCTCTGACCAACCCAACTCTTTACTCCAAAGACATTTCCAAACCATTCTTCCCCTTTACCCTTGAGCTTTGTTTAACTCAAAAGCAGAACATCCAGGTTTCTTTCCTCAAACATACTTCCTATCACTTCTCATCTTGGTTATGTCCACACACATTCAGACACCCCAGTCTGAGCCTTCGAGGAAGTTGAAAACTCCCCATTTGACTCATTATTATTATCATATAGTCCCAGAACCCCTTTCTTTTAAGGGCCTCCTGCAACTTCAAGGCTGTACAACTGCCAGTAAAGAAAGTTATACCAGCTTTTTGGGTATTTTCTTCAGTAACTTGTAGTATGGACACATTCTATAGAAAAAAAAATGCTTTTCACAAGTTCAAAGCTGGCATTCTAGAAAGAGACAAAAAGGTTTTTGTGCTTTCTTGCACCCCTTTTGTCTGCCTGTGATGATTAGCCTACCTACTTGTCTATCTCTAACTCTCCCTAGACTATCTTTTCCCCAGGGTCTTTTTCTCATTCCATTTTCTAATCATATTCTTACATGTTTATTCTCTTATCACCTCTCCCTATCTTCCATCTCATTCAATACCTTTCTATAATTCATCCTACTGTAATCCCACACCTTTGTAACATCTACATAAAACTTGCAACAAATCATCTCTATTCAAATGTCAGTTATCCTTCCAGTTGTCAAGCACCCAATTCTTTGAGTGCATCTCTACCTGGTTTGACTCTGGTGTACTCCTCACTGAAGGCATCCATCTCAATCTTTGATCCCAGAGGTACTGTTGGGACAGAGCCGGTAATTTGAGTCTTGACACGAATATTGTTGAATACATCCAGACCCTGTTTGAAAGTTGTATCATGAAATATATACATGATTATGCTAAACTGGACTTATATAGGTGAAAGTTTTAATCAAGTTATATAAACAGACTTCATGAGTATAATCAATTCTCTGTATTTGGGTATGATTGCCATGGATCTCCACATAGATGGAGATGATTCAGATGGTTACACCTGATATCTCAAGTTGATGACAGAATCTTATGGAATTTATAAACAAATATGAAATGGAGCTTCTGTGAAGGTATTGAAGTATACACTTAAAGACACATAATTGATATGTTTTACAAGTGATTACCATTAATGTAGATGTAATCAATTGACTCTTAATGAGGCTGAAAATAACATACATTAATATAATATGCTAATGGAAAATACCATGACAACATTATAAGGAGCATTTACAATGTGTGGCCATAAAAATAGGTAAGGATTTGAACATGAAAGTAATTTAGAGGGTCAGTCATTTACTAAGACATCCACTAAGGTAAACTGTCATGGAAATTAGAACAGGGTTCCACTCACTTTGAAATGTTGCCTGATAACAACATGGTGACCAGTCTGAGGAAAATCTACTTCCATGGTACGGTTCAAGTCACCTCCTGTGAAGGGAAAAGTAGATGTCACTTAGGATGCTATGGTTTCCATCAACCAAGGAAGGGAGCTGTGTAAAACAGCTTAATATAATATTAAAGACAAGCTGGTGAGAAGATACTTTTTAGTGAGTTTATTTCAATATTTGGGTAGGGGTAATGAAAAATTTAGGATAGGGTTATGGAGAATTTTGGATTGCTACTAATTCATTTGTTACAGGAACTAATTTTTCTAATCCTGCTTCAAAGACTGACAATTTGATTACTGGGATAAAAAAGGTACTTCACAAAATAATATGCAAAAGGATTCCAAGGTCAAATGTAACTCTCCTTGAAATCAAGAAAAATTAAAATCAGGATACAACTAAAATTACTGATACAAATGGATCATCTATTAAATTCAGCCAACACATCTAAATAAGTGATTTTGCATTAATTTTTAAAACAAGGGTACATGACGCTGTCATTCATCACTAAAAATAATTGTATGTTTGAGATACCAAGCAATTCTGGCTTAAAAACAATTAGCAACAATTAGCTATTGATAGCTACAAATTCTGACAATATACTGACACAATACTCCAAGCAAATTCTGTATGAGAGCTATTTCAGAAGAACAGAATAAAAACACTGAAAAAGGAATGACTCATCATTTCAAGTATAACTGATGTGGTACATAAGAGAAAATGACTGACACTTCTTTCATATTTGTCTTTAGATCTATGGTTATAGCTTTTGCAGTTCTAAATATTTACTTCACAAACAAAATGAACTCTGCTCTGTGATCTACATTTTTGATAGTTTAACTATGAAATTCAGTCAACATATTTAAATCAATGGTTTTGTATAACCAAAATATGCATGTTTAACATAAGATAAAGATTGTAGCTCATTGAAAATTAGCTGTATAAAGCTATAAAGTCGAACAGACAGTGACACATAACTCCAGGTAATCATGTCTGAAACTACTTCAGGAGAACAGACTTGACTTTACAGCACTGGATAAATCATGCCTAACCATTTCAAGTATTCTATCTTAATTAGTCTATTACACCCCAGGGGGACATAAGCATAGTTACGTTACCACGCAGCCAAACACAAAGTACATGGGCACTCATGTCTTGCAAGACATGCTATCACTCTTGATATTGAGACATTCGAGGTAGGTATCATTTCAAGTCAATTTGGTGAGGTAAGTGAATGATATCAGACCTGCTAATGACTGAAGCTCCACTCCTATAGGCCTTTTATATCAAATTTGTAAGTTTATACACTTTTCATTGTTTACTTAAAAAAAACTGAACCGTGCTGTGTGATCTGTTTTTTCAGTTTTCAACATTAACTGCTTGCTGAGTTATGAGAAAGACAAGTAAGAGAAAGTATGATTGTCTCAACGCCATGAGCTATTACCTAGCAAACAGTATGTGAAACAATATATATACATGCCTAACCACTTCTGAGAGACAATCTTAAGCTGTAATAGGTACAAGGATGTTATTGTTTCTATTTTAGCACACATAACTTAGGTTTTGTTGTGTATTTGGACTTATGTCTGTCTTTTACTCTATTTTATATTCTAAAATTATTAAATATTTCTATACAAGCTTTACTACAATAATGCTTCATCCATTAAATCCTCTTAAGACTGTATACAATTAGAGATGTAGTTGTGGCTTCAATGCTTACCTGTAGTGGAGAATCCATTGGGGACATTATCAACAGGTCTGGCAAACAACCAGGCAATGCCTGATCCAA
This sequence comes from Panulirus ornatus, assembly GCF_036320965.1. Taxonomy (NCBI): domain Eukaryota; kingdom Metazoa; phylum Arthropoda; class Malacostraca; order Decapoda; family Palinuridae; genus Panulirus; species Panulirus ornatus. The sequence continues at coordinate 20,523,263 of NC_092250.1, read as the reverse complement.
GACCAACAATACTTTGCAAATCATAACCAATTTGTGACGGTATCCTTGATATAGCTGTGTAGCTACGTCCCTCTGCTGTTAGTACATAGGCATGTAGGTCAGAATCCTCTATTTCAACACCGTTGATATTTCCAATCACCTTCCCAGTAACACGTAGGGGTTCCTCTGCATAGCAAAAGAATTTTTATTTTGCAAGTATTTGATCATTATTTGTTCCTATCCATTAATAATGAAAGCTCAAAATCTACTGCATCAATAAATTGCTGGAACATATGAATACAATTTGAAAGTTTCAGCTTGCATCAGGCTTTACATGTCTAGGATCTTACATCACTCTGACTCAATAACCATACTGCACATCCACCTAAAATCATTAACTAAGTAGTTGGTTGAACCCATTATAATGCATCTACAAGCCATTCTGAATAGAAGAAATTATGCAGTATTATGATATTCTTAAGTAAAATTTCCAAATGAAGTAAGTACTCTGACTTTAACAATGCATAATGTACACAACTTTTTCTTCTCCAATCTACTTCTTTCTTCCTTTCACTAACAGTACACCTATATCTGAAAGCTCTGGTACCAAACTGGAGTAGTGTCAATGGTCGAAGAGGACTGAATAGTTTCCAGGGCTTCCTTGACTGACAATCAAGTAACTGGGCCCTACCCCATTCTTCACAAAAAGATCCCAGACCTGGATCTTTCTAAATATATTTCTACAGCATTTGCAGTCTCAGATCTAACCAACCCCCTAAGAACAAAGTTCACCCTCTGATTTTCTTTTCTTCTCTCTGAAACCCAACTGACCAAAGATGCTTCTTCTCTACACTATCAGATCTCTAACTCTAACCTCTACCAGGGTGCTTGCACCTACTGTAATATAAAAACTCCCGTCGCTTACTTCTTGGATCTTGTTTCTCCCTCCTCCGTTGCCTCCGGGTTTCAAATTTCTCTATGCCTTATAACTTTGGCTATATTTTTTGTATATTTCCTGCCCATTTCCTTAACTTAAGTACAATTCAACTATCTGACTTCCTGCTAAGAAGCACTTCTCTCTGCAATCATGCTTTGAAATTCTTCATGCAGGGGACTTATTGTACACCAAAAAGAATGGTTAAGCTCTAACTGGAACACTCCTGATGGAGCCAAGAACCTTTATATTTCCCTCCTAATTGATCTAGAAAAAATAATGAGGCTCCTAACATGAATTCCAAACCATCATGACCACTCTCTTAATACACTTGCCCTCTTTTTCAGCTTCTAAACCCTCCCACTATACATACATATTTCTGCCATCTTCAGATTCTCTAACTAAAATATTATTTCTATCGTTTTTAATTGGGTATGCCCAAATTCTAACCCCCTCCTTGGAACATCATCATTTGCACTTTGAAAGAGCCTGATGGTCATCCCTTTGCAGCTTCTTTACAGGCTTTTCTTGGAATAGGTGCTGTTCTCCTAACTTAGAGTCTCATGTTGTTAAGTGTCTAATTGAGGTTATCTTGGCTGTGATGGAGTTCTACATCACATCTACTAAGTTTGTATCTCTTTAATCATGGTGTAACTGCTGCTGCTCTGATGTCTGTCACATCAAGGACAGAGCATACTAGACCATGAAACTCTTCCCTTTCCCTGAATACCAGTCTGCTTTCATTTCTGCTCAGAATCTTTGCAATGCTGTTCTTGATAAATTCAAGCAAATTCAGCAAAAGAGTCTCCACTTATCCCTGTCCCTACATGCCTTGTTTACATACATCATTCCATGCATTCTTGCACCAATGCTCTCCTCCCAATACTTTTCCACTCTTATTTCCCCATGTCACAAGTAGCCTTCCTCTCACATCAACCCCTTTACATGTACTGCCAAACACTATCCTTGTAAATTCCCTATCCTGCATTCTTTCAACATGCCCAAACCACCTCTGAGTATCATGTTTCACCGATTCTACCACTCCACAATTCCTTTTGCATTCTCTTCCATATCAAATCTCTCATTTCTTTCTTTATTCTATCTAGTCATACTACATATCCCTCTTAAAGAATTCATTTCCCCAGCCTGGATCCTTGACCTCTGTGACTCATTTCATGTCTATGTTTCGGCTGCATAGGGCATGGTTGGGAGGGCTATGTTGTCCTTTAATCCTTTATGCACTTATACCTCTAACCTTTATCATTCTATTAGAGAACCTGATGACGTTTCTACCCTGTACTGCTCTCTACTTTATCTCTCCTTCCACATTTACAATATTATCCATAGTTTCCAAATACTTTATATTTGTCACCTCTTCTCGTCTCTTTACCCCCATACCTATAACATTATTCTGTGCACTTTTTCTCTAACTCTTAAGGCTTTGCAAAAGTGTATACTTTCACTCCGTTTCATTTCAAACACCATTGCTTTACTTTTACTTGCATCTACCTTCAATCACCTACACTAATACATCATAAAACACACAACCTTCTGCACTTCCTTTGTCTCAGCAAACAATACAGTATCATCCACAAACAGGCTTTTCACCAGCTGCTATATCTCACAACCACACTCCATCTCTGCATTCCCTTTCCCAAGTTTTCCTTTCATCTCTCTTATCACTCCATCCATACATATGTTGAAAATCTATAGTAACATTACACAGCTCTGCCTCATACCCACATGTATACCAAAACTTTCAATTCTCCATCCTCTTTTACTCATGCATTTGCTCCTCTAAAGAAGGCTCTCACACCATCCAACAGTAGTCCCCCTACTCCATATATCCTTAACACATCCTATAAAGCATTCCACTTGACTCTTTCATATGCTTCTCCAGATCCATTAAAGCTGCATAAAGCTTCTTAACTTTCACTAGATATTTTTCCACAGTCATTCTCACTAGAAAATCTGATCCACATATTCCCTACATCTCCTAAGCCAACTCCCCAGTAATCCTCACTTATTCTGCATTCAGTCCCCCTCTCTTCTGACTTAATCTGTCTAAAGCTAACTCTCCGAGCAATAAAACTGCTCTTTCTGGCACATTATATTCCTTAACTCAACTATGGATGGCTCTGCATCTTATCCTCAGCCCCCATCTTCTTCCACCAAACCTATGCTATCTCCTATATTTTCCTCACACAAGATCATCCTACTGCTTTCCTAACACCAAGGAAACAAAGTCTATGGTACTGATGATATACTTCCTTGCACCCTTTGGGAATGTGACTCTAATCTAGCTTTGATCCTTGCTCACCTGTTTCCTATCTTAAAACCCAGTCTTATCCTTTTTTCTTGGAAGCATGCCTTGGTGCAGCTCATCCTCAAGAGGAGACAGCTCTAAACTTTTTAAATATCATCCCATTGCTCTCACTTCTGCTATTCCCAAATAATTTGAGACTGCCCTTAACTCACTTTTTCAAACATTTTCAGTCATACTCCTTTATATCTGATTGCCAATAGGGACTCTGAAGCACATGGTCTATTGTGGTGAACTTCTCTCCTATGTGAATCACCTCCAGTCTTCCTTTCTTAGAGATTTGGCTGAAATTCCTGTTGTGGGCCTCCACATCTCCAAGGCACTTGACACAGTGTGGAATAAGTTCCTCCTTTTGAGGTTTTCTGATTCCCTAATGCATAGCATTCTTTCTTACCACTCCAATGCAGTAGTTGCTCATGAAGCAACTTAATCTTACCCTATCAAGAGTGTTGTCCCTCAGCATCCTGTCCTATCACCTATTCTCTCCTCTCCACAAATAGTCTCTCTCCAATTTCTAGCTTTAATCATTCTAATGCTGATGGATTCAGTCTAAACACTTCAACTCACATTCTCTTCCCTCCTCCTTCTAATTCCTGATCTCTTTTCTCATACTGAACATATTTCCTCTCCCAGTTTGGACCTGCACAAAATTTCAGAATGGAATGGCAGTAATGGGGTTTAATTCAGTTCCTTGTATCCCTCAGTTCAGGTTAAAAAACTATGGTTCAATCCTGCAATAACAACTTTGTAAGTTGTGCATTACTCTCTCCCAGAAGCACCACATCATCAGCATCACAGTATCTGCTCCACAAAAGCTGTAGGTGTTCTATGGGTGCCATACTCATTTTTCTTGAGAGGAGCTATTTCATATCTATAGGTCTTATTCATCGTGGTATGGAGTACTGCTCACATCTGGGTGGTTCTTTGTCCACTTTTCTATCAGTGAGAGTGGAATCAAAAGCCTTCTGTCACATTCATTTTCCTGGCATCACCTCTCTTTAACCACCCTTCTTTACACCACAAAGTTACTGCCTATTCTCTCTTCTACTGATATCATTTTGGTGACAAATGTCATGAGCTTTCTGCATGGGACCCTGATTGGCTTGGATCTGAGGTATACATTTAGCAACTGCTTCCAAAAATTTCTGTGTGGAGACTGGCAATTCAAGGACTGACCATTATGATACCTCCTTCTTTAATCAAGCAGCTAAGCTGTGGAATTCTTTTCCTCAATATACATTTCCCTCTTCTGATAACCTTTCTGCCTTTAAAAAGTTAGGTCTACAAACAGCTGTGGAGATCTGCTTAATTTCCAACTTCATTTTCACTTACTTTTTTCCTTTTACTCAAGATGGACTTTGACAGAGGTATGTTTTTGGCCATGCCTTGCCAGTCACTATAAAAACAGATTATAAATATCAGGGGATTTTTTTCATATAATTACTTGCCATTTCCCCCGTGCGTGAGGTAGCGTTACGAACAGATGACCGTGCCTTAGAGGGAAAAATCCTCACTTCACCTCCAGCTCTGTTCCTTCTTTTGGAAAGTAATACAGGAAGGGAAGATTCCAGCCACCCACTCCCACCCATTAGTTGTCTTCTTTGCCATCCAGGGAATGCGTGGGTAGCATTCTCTCCCCCTATTCCAAAGGATGATAAGGAAATATTAGACTAATCTATGAAAATGTATGTGAACTACGAATAGAAAAATGAAGAACCTTATCCAAATTCTCCTAGTAACCAAAATTGAAAATAAAGGTATATCATAGCTGCTACAGAGATCAAAGGAGGTTTTCAGAGGCTATTGAATTTTACAGCTATTTCACTTACTTTCAGAGTAATTAATTCCATATTTTTCCTGATCTTCATGGCTTTTCCCCACCACAAATGTTCCAAATAAAGCAACAGCTGTCTTTATAATTTCTATTAAGTTATTTCTGATGTGTCCCTAAACCAGTACATTTCAAATGGCTTCTTAAACTGATAATCATGCTTAACTAGATTCATCTAAATTGCTAATGAAATAAAAACTTTATCAGTTAGCTCATGAAGCCCCTTTCTACCTATTACCTACCTTATATCAAATAATGGAAACTAGTTTTCTAGAATTGGGATCCCAACCTTAGAGGCTGGCAGAAGGCAGGGATGCCCAAAAGCCCTGGGGAAACCTTGGTACCTTGCTACCCTTTTCATGATGATATTGCCCTCAAACAGCAATGTATAAATTACTATGAAATAGGTGATGTGTATTCATGTGTTTTTTCAACTTACAGATACATGCATAATTCACCACTGGATTAGTGCACCTTCACAACATTAACTCTTCCTCACTACAACCTAAACTAACCTTTCAACACACAGTTTATTCCATTCCCAAAATAATCATCTTTACAACTGCAGCAAAAACCAGGTGTGTAGTCAGTGCAGAAGGCATTGGAGTGGCAAATGGATCCTCCTATTGCACAAGATTGTGCTACCTCAGCACTCTGGCCTGTAGTATCATGAGTGCCAAGATCTGGGGATTGCACATTTTGGTCCAAAGTCAGCTGTCCAACATGAAACATCCACACTCCTGGATTATCACAGTTGCTCCATCTGGTGGAAGATTGCCACTCCTTAAATGGTGATATTTGAAAGTTAACATCTGGAAATAGCTATCTTGGAAAGGTATGACATTAGTCTTCATTCAAGAAATCACAATTAGTCAGCTTGTACCTATATGTTTAAAAAATGAATAAAACTTTAGTTCTAATAAAGGTCTTGCTAACATGGATGTAATCAAGCACATTTAAGTTTATGAGTGATTTCCTGTGATCTTAAACATGCTACTTTGCCTTTAATGACTCCAAGAATAATGAGATTTGTATTACAGGTTGAGCATCTATAATCTGAAAATCCAAAATCCGAAATGCTCCAAAACCTGAAACTTTTGAGCAGTGACATGATGTTACAAGTTGAATATTCCACACCTGACCTCACTTGCCCATGCTGGGCTCCAATGCTCTGTTGGCATCACTTTGTTACCATCATCACACCACACCTCCATGCATTACTCACTGCATTTTTATTTATTCTCTGCTGTGTGAATAAGTGTACATAAATGATGGTATACCATTAGCATATAAATTCAGAGTCAGAAATCAAGGTGATGCCAAACAAACACAGACTGTCCATATGGGCAGTTGATGTTGTGACACCTTTGCTTTCTGATGGTTCAGTGTTACACAAACTTTGTTTCATGTGCATTATTAATTAAAATATTGTATACATTACCTTCAGGCTATGTGTATCAATTGTATATGAAACATAAATGAATTTTGTGTTTAGACTTGGGTCCCATTTCCAAGATATCTCATTATCTATTATCCATTATGGCAAACGTGGAAAACTGAATGGTAAGGAAAAAGCAGGTTAGGGCACAGACATACCTCAACATTTCGACCATTCAGTGATCTTCCTTAGGAGATACTGAATATAGCATTCTGCAGGACTGTGTTCTCCAGTTTGTCACTTGCCTGTAGTTGCCTTCGCATTGACCATTTAGTGATAGTGTGAGAGCTTACCCAGAAGAAGGGATTAAGAACATTAATGCATGGTCTGCGTTCATCTGCTGGTCACATCAGGCAGCGGAGATTGCTGTGAACAGGTGGAGGCAGCAGCACAAGCAATCCAATCAGAGAGCAACACACCAAGGCATATAACTGGGTGACTCTCACTTTCTTGGAACACAGTCCCACCGAATATTGGAATCAATATCTGAAGAAGATTGTTGAACAGGCAAAACGTTGAGGTATGTCTCAGCTCTAACCCATTTGTTTTCATATCATCCTGTTTTCTACATCTCATCATGTATATGCCAATATTCCAAAATATGAAACATTTCTGGTACCTGGCATTCCAGATAAGGGATACTCAACCTGTACTGGAAAAAGGAAAGGAGATTATAAAAGCTGTTAGGTTAGAGAAAAAGAATCAAAAACATAAGAAGGAATACTTGAAAAATTGGAAATATTTTCAGTGTTGAAACAGGTATGATGACAAAAGATTTATGAATATTTTACATAGGAGAATTCATTCATCAGGTTATATATATGATTTTTAATATTCATGCTCATCCTTCATAGGCAGCACTTTGGGCCATATGCATAGTGAGAGTGCATGCAGTATTGAGAATTATCCTTAACACATGAAAAAGGCATTAAAAAGTTTTTGGGTGGAGGATGTAGCTAGACAACAATAGGCTTAATGATCCTAGGAGTTGATAGGCCTAAAGCCCAAACAACCAACCAACCAACTATAAGTATCACTATTCTGCAGTGACCTGCAGCTTAACTGGCTGTTGTATTCAAGTTTATTATTGTTTTTATCTGCTTGTGATATCATTTGTAAATATGATGTTTACATTCTGTAAGCATCAAAAATTATCTAGTTACATAGTACCTTGCTAATGTGTGGATAGTATCTAAAGTATTTGTATGATTTGCATCACCTGAAAGAATGCTAACGGATGATTATAATGAATAGCCTGTTTATTCTTAATGAACTAATGTACACCTATACCCGTGATGAACTTTCAACTCAAAGCAAATACATCAAGACAGGAAGTACTGGAAAGCATCCCTGATTACCTACTATATTTCAACACCAATCTATTATCAAATATCAAATCACTTACAAAAAATATCAAGAACATGCAAAGAAAGGAAGACTCCATAATCATCTGCAGCAACATGGACACACATGGTCAAAGAACTCCTGTCTCATCAGTAGATTTGTCAAATGTGCAGTCTATATATGATAAGATCCATGGGTTACATGCAGAAACAGTTTACAATCTTAACAGCAAAAAAATATGGTTACCATTTGAAATAAGGCTTTCATGAGTCATATCTTTTTTGCAGAACAAATCCCATTACTTGCCTATGATGGGGATAATGTATACCTGGCAGCATGGCACAGACTTAGTAATCAGATGACACAATTTACTGCCTCAATTAGCACCCTGGTACCAAGACTGGAGGGATCCAACATTTTCTCACCATACTTATGCTTAGTGCTATTTTCACTATCATCCTTTACTCATAACACACTATGGGTCCTAAAAAGTTGCCCCAAGCAAGAAAATATGTCTATGAGTGACATTTCAAGACCTACTGGCAGGGTCAAGTTCATCATCCAGACACTTTTTTCTGCCTTCAGGAGTCATCCCTCTCCAAACAAACCTGGTCTGGTCAACCTAAATAGACTATTAAGGTGACTGATAACCTGATATGGATGGGTTTTCAACATCACTTCACTTCATTAAGTTATCAGTCACTTACAGATCTTCTTAGGTTGACCACCAGCTTTTCAGGGAGGGGTGACATTAAAAGGAAGAAAGAAAAAAAATGTCCAGACAGTGAACATGTCCCTCTGTGCACATCTTGACACCTTACTTGTAGACACATTTTCTTGCTTCTAAGCTAGAATGAGGGCCTTTTCTTCCTGGAACAACTTCTCAAGACTTATGATTAGTTACCAGTGAAGAAAAAGATTATCAAGACCAAAAAGAGGAAAGATATCATTAAACAAAAGAATTGCAAGTCAAAGCTGCAGCTCTCCACTCTCAATACCATGAAATAACTAGAGTCATCCTAATTCTAAGAAAGTACCTAGTTGCCACATATACAATATCCAAACCATAAGCGAGTAGCAGGATTTGTCTCACATTAATCTTGACACTTGAAAGCCTTATCTTATACAGCAATCATTGAAATTTTTGTAGAGACTGTCTATCAGCATTCAGGAATAGCATCACAGTATTCTAAATGAATTAATAGCATTATCAGCCATAACCACCAGCTTTCTCTGTTATGAGAGTTGATCATGATATGACAAGTCAAAGAAACAAAAAGGAGGTGCAACGTAGTCATATATCTTCATATAAGACAAGCAATGTACCAACTGTCATGTAAATGATCGGATCTACTCTTTCAGACTGGGATATCAAGTGATAAGATATCGACCATTCTATCTTTCATGTGAATCATCTTGTACCAGTTTTGTGATGGTGGACTTACCAGAAGGATATGATCACCCATCCATTAACAAGATGTATAAGATCTTACCAAATATTGAGAATAACAAACCAGATAATGCTATTGTTATACTAACCTCAGTGATTCCCCACTAAAACTAGCCAGCTTCCACTGACACTTAAACTGTTCCACATTAAAGATAATAAAAGATATGTTCTGTTGTAGCATCAAGCAAGCATCTAAGAATACAAAGAGTTCCTACTGGAATAACTGACCACCATGTAATTGTTTTATCTCCATGGTAAAAGCAGATACTAAATAATATAAACCTGTGGTGAAGTGAATCAAATCACAGCAATGATATGGAACAAACTTGACAACCATGATTTTGACACTAATGACTGGAATTATTCAACGATCTATGGGAATCCATAGAAGGATTTGTTGGTGTTATCTATGAACTTATATGTTTCTATGAAGACACTGCTGTGCCAAGGAAAAGTGACATACTGTATCTATGCAATGAACCTTGGTTCATTAAAGAGCTAAGGTAAAGAAACATTGACCAAAAGAATCAGGTATCATCCTCTGATGACAGCATACAAAGGAAAGCCATGCAGCAACAATAATGAGGTAACTGCTATGTATAAAACTGAATTAAACACTAGAATAAAAGACACTAACAGCAACTATATCAAGGATGTCTGAAAAGATCTTATATTGTCACTCAAAATGAATCAAGATCTAAAACGTTATCAAGATGATCAAGATTCATCCAATGAACTGAATATATTCTGCTCCAGGTTTGTTATTTCAAATAACAGTGAGGATATCAAAAAAATTAAAAATGAGCTAGCATCATCAGAATTAGCTAATATCATCATCATCATCAAAGCTAAAGAGTGCAAAATTATCATATCACAGAACCACAAGACCAGATTGTGTAGATGGCGCATAATCAAAGGCAATGAGGAATTTTGCTGAGATTACCTGAAACATTTAGTACTGATAGCAACCATACTTCACCAATTCAATACATCTGTACTTAAAAGTATTGCTCTGTTCAATACTCTCACTCAATGCTCTAATATGAATAACCAGCGGAATGAAAACATGAAAAGAATGCAGAAAATAATTGAAAGGATTACAGATACCACTACTTTGTCACCACTGCTGAAGCTAATGTATCACTCAATGTTTAGAATAAATAAAATGTTTGATTCTAAGTCGAAATCATCTACTGACATGTTACTATGTATCCATGGGTCTGGCAAAAGACCGAAGGTGACAACACATAGGAATTCAAGATACATTCCATCATGTAATGTGTCTGCATGCACAGCATCTCATAACATAATACACATCAATACACTAAATTTACAATAATACATTGTGCTGGATGTATAATAATGTATTTCAGTTAAAGTTTTCTGAGCTGTCAGCTACAACACAGATTCTACAAGGTTCATATGGCATCTATCTATCTATCTACCCATCTAACTACCTGCCTGTATCTGTTTATCTATCTATCAAGGGACAGTATTTCATTAAAATATTGTATGTAAAAATCATGCTCTAAAAAAGTCTTAACCAATTTTGTTGGGATACATAAAACATTAAAGACAAATTGGTGCAAATGCAACCATACATCCAGTGATAAAATCATCCAGAAATCTCAGTAGAGATGATATAAAATATCACTTTGTCTCAGTACTGTCTAATATGTCTATAATATTAACATTTATTCAACAATACACACTTTTTGAATGCTACATTTCTGGTTACTTAAAGACAACAAGAAAACATTTACAAAACATTCAGTGAAACACCTTTCAGGAATTTTTTGTGATACCTAACAAAATTATCTCAAGAAACGGTCATATAACATATGAATCCATCATATGACACTTACCTGTCAAGATTTCTGACCTGGTCAGTGCCAGAACCCTTAAGTAAGAAGTACCTTCCATCACCAGAGATAAGGCCTGCTTGACCCCTAGCATCTGGAACACTAGGGTTCTTACCATCACCCTGAAGCCATTGAATCCCACCATCAGCATAGTGGAACATAACATATGTGTCTACGGTGTCAGTCACGATGACTAACTGGTACGTGTTCACCTAAAGAAGGAATGTCTACGTGAAAAGGGAGAAAATATGAGTCCACCAAAGGTAAACTTACAAGAATTCATAATCAGGCGGCAAAGAAGTGTTCACTTGCATGTGTGTAAAGTAAGACATGATGTCTTACTGTGTCAGCAACAATTAAAGATCACTCACTTTACCTTATCTTGCAGCATCACTGATTTGATAAACATGATATTCAGCACTCACATCTAAGGACTGTGCTGTAATCTTGATTTCTGACCTACATTGTACTACCAAAAGACATCTTTAAGTGAGATCATAAGTGAGATTATCTCTTCTTGAAATTTTACCACTCCATCTAAAGTATTTTCAAAGCATGATGTATTGTAAAAAGCATTAAGTAAATGTGTGGCACTGACCTTTAACCACTAAAATACAGTCAAAATCATAAGGGCTTAAAACATAAATGTATGTATTGATTAAATGTAACTTCAGAAGCTTATATCTATCTATAATTAACACAGGACCATATCTTATGAAAGAGCCATGGTGTTCAGGACCTTTCTAAAGGATCATGTTGCCCAAGGATGCACTACTTCCAATGGGAGTGATAAGTTCTTTGATGAGATTATACTATTGCTGATAAAACCTAACCAAATGTGACTTTTCACTCACAGTGTAACTTCAAGTACCACTTAGAGAACAAGGTATATATTGTATTGATTCCTAATAATAAATATAAAAAGTTCATAACCCATCTGAATTTCCCAAGTGCATGTTGCACACCAAAATATCAATCTATAATAAAAGTTACTCGCACATGAGTCTCATTTACGGTATCCTTAAAAATATTATATTTTTAACACAAAGATTAAGATAGCAGATGTGACTACATAACTGGTAATTACATCCATGTCTAACAGAACTGAAGAGCTACTTTATCAAAATGAACATTGCCACTCAGAGGAAATAAAGATCACAAATCAAACAAGCACAAACAAATCTTAAAGCCTTCCCTTTTTTCAAGATATGTTTTTTAAAGGAATGTACCTAAATTTCATAGATAATTTAGTATGCGAAAAACCAATATATGCATTCATTTTTCACACCCCTCTTCCTTTACTCTCATCAGCTTTCCTAAATCTGCACACTGTAACGTCTCCATCCACAGGAGGAAGAACATCCTATTTGGGTCTGACTTTTTCTTATCTTCTTTCTAACACGCAGCACCTTAAATCTAACCTAAGACTCGACCTTAAGAGTTCAGTCAAAGGCCAGATTTGTTGAGGGTGTTGTGAAGAAAAGTTTGACATGAACAATTAGGGTCAAGTCAAATGCACTGATGTCCAGGATGTGATGAAGATGTATTTGTCAAGGGGAAGCTGAAGATGTATCCGTGAAGGGTGATGTGAGGATGGTTATGTCAAAGATGAGTTTATCAAGGGTGTACAAAAGATAGACCCTAGCCCTAGCCTTTCACCTGAGCTGTGAGGGTCAGGACAAAATAGTGATGTCAAGAATGTAGTAAAAATGAGTGCTGAGGTTGAAGTAAATGTGTCAGTCAAGGTTGAAATGAAGATATAGTGTCTGCAAAAAACTTTGTCCACTCCCATATATTGTCAGAGGCAATGATGTCACACTTACATATTAGTACTTTTGTCATCTCTCCTTTAGCCCTGATTACCATCTGCAGCTGTCTGGTTATGGAAATGACAAGGTTCCTGAAGTATTCTAAGTCCATGTCTTGATCCCTTGAACGAGGCAAGGCACTGATGAGGGGTTGCACAAAGCAAGCTTTATTTTCATCTATTTCTGGCAATTCTCAGTTGGGTTACTGTCCAAGAAATTCCCAGGCTACTCCAACAGGTGACTGTTTCCCTATGATAACCAATTCATCACCTTTCTTGCCTCATGGTAGGAAGCACTATCCTGCATAAAGTGATCACACCTGTGGACCTCATAAAAAGGAAGCAGATGGTCCTCTAGTGCCTTAATGTACTGCTCTCTATTCATTGCAGCACTTTTAGGTATGTAACACAACCTTCCCCTATCCACTGCATCACTAAACAAACCCAGTTTATCATACTATCTGAGTGTTTCACCATCTTTACTGTGAAACAAGAGTCATATCAGCTGGCACCCTCTGACTTGAACTTTCTCTGAAAACATCTCCTAACTCCACTGTTGCTTACTCCAGTCCTTGTATTTCCTTGAAAATGCAAGTCGCTTGCATTTTATTTCCTTCGTAAAAAGGAGTTTGGCAGCTGGCTTACATGAGGGAATGTTTCAGTCCTTTGGAGGTGATGTTGAATGGCTATTTGAGAGATGTTTCCTAAAATTCTTAATAGTTTTTCTTGAATTCAGTAGCTGAAATGCTGGGTTACTTCAAAACTTCTCATCTTAAGGGTTATCTGTAGATCTAAAAGTCTTCCTTGGGCAACCAAGGATAGGTTTCGGTTGTGGAATGATACTGTCAGGGAGGCCACAAGTGCTGACAAACAGCTGTCTGATCATACACTCTGAGCCCCCAGCAAACCTAGAAATCTAATGTTTACCTACATTTTCTTACTTCCAGACAAGAATTCAGGCTTTTTGCTCCTTATAAAGGTAAAAGCCAATAATTTTGAAGCTCAGGTGGAAGAAATACAGCACCCAGAAGCAAAATTTCCAAAATTAATTGGCAGCCAGGAGCAGTAAAAAAGAATATCCTTCTCAAAAGATATGCTTAGAAACACTTAGGCAGGTTGCTGGGGCTCACACCAGTAGAAGCACTAGTCTTAACAACCAGATGTAAGAAGATTTTACCCTGAGAGACACATGCTTGTACCCACAAAAAGCCTATTGAAATATATTTGAGGAAACTGCTGGAGTCATGTGAATTTTAATTTACTGAGGGTATAATGAATTGAAACTTCTAAAGAATGAAGTGTAAATTCATTTGTAGAGGGTGAAAAAAATTATGTTTATAGAGGTGTAAGGATGTATGGACGATGGAAAGAAGAGGATACAAGTGCAGGGGCCCATAGCAAAGAGGGAGGTAAGAAGGGCAATAATAAGGCTGAAGGTAGGAAAGACACCTGTAGTGGAGGAGATTACAGCTGAAATGCTAAAGTATCGAGGAGAAATTGTGACAGAGAGGATGCATCTGATACGTAATTTAGCATGGAAACAGAAGGTTGTGCATGAGGATTGGATGAGAGCTATTATTGATCCTTTATTCTAAGGAAAAGTGCAAAGGATGTATATAGCAATTATAGGGAAATAAGTCTGTTAAGTATACCAGGAAAAGTGAATGCAAGAATGTTAATTGACAGAGAGATGGAAGTGACTGAATGCAGAATAAGTGAAAAGCAAGGGGGTTTTAGGAAAGATGGGGGACGTGTGGATCAGATTTTTTTAATAAAGATGACAGTGGAAAAGTATTTAGCAAAAGATAAGAAGTATTCAGCTTTTAAAGATCTAGGCAAAGCGTATGAGAGAGTCAAATGGAATCCTTTGTGGGATGTATTAAGGATGTATGGTATGGGAGGAAAACTGCTAGATGGTGTAAAAGCCTTCTATAGATGAGCAAATGCATGCGTAGGAGTGGATGGAGAGCTGAGTGAAAGCTTTGGGATACATGTAGGTGTGAGGCAGGGCTGTGTGATATCACAAAGTCTTTTTAATATATATATGGATGGAGTGATAAAAGAGATGAAAGCAAAATTGGAGAAAAGGAGTGCAGAGATGGAGTGTGGTGGTGAGTTATGGTGGCTAGTGGCAAGCCTGCATGTGAATAACTTTGTTGTTTATAGCGAGCGAAGAGGAGTTGCAGAAGGGTGTGTGTTTTATGATTTGTGTCAGCAGAGGAAATTGAAGGTAAACGAAAGTAAATGTAAAGCAATGGTGTTTGAAAGGAAATGGAGTGAAAGTACTGATTTCATAAAACTATATAGAGTGTAAGAAGGAAGAGTACTAAATTGTGTTGTAGATATGGGAGGAAAAGGACTAGAAGAAGTAAGGGAATTTATCTAGGAGCTATCTTGGGTAAATGTGGTGATATGGAAGAAGATATAAGGGAAAGAGCAGTACAAGGTAGAAGAGTCAATGAATCCCTTGATAGAATGAAGGGTAGAGGTGTAAGTATGGGAGTGAAGAGAGGATTAAAGGACAGCATAGTCCTCCCAACCCTAACCTATGCAGCTGAATGTGGAATGAGGCACAGAGATCATGAATCCAGGCAGTTGAAATGAGCCAATTGAGAAGAGCATGTGGTGTGACAAGATGAAATGAAGAAAGAAATGAAAGGGTGTAAGAGAGCTATATTATGGCAAGGAATGTAAAGGGAATGAATTGTGGAGTGGTAGAATGGGTGAAACATAATACTTTGAGGTGGTTTGGGAATGTGGAAAGAATGCAAACTGGAAATTTACAAGGAGAGTGCATTATCAGAATGGATAAAGATAAGCAATTATGAATTTGTATATGCATATATATGCATATGCATGTGTATGTATATGTATGTATAATTATATGTATGCACATGTATGTGTATGTGTTGTGTATATATATGTGTACATGAGTGGATGAGTCTTTCCCATGTCAGCAAGGCAGTACTATGAACAGAAGAAAGGCTGCATTCACTCACGTCCATACTCTAGCTGTTATGTGCAATGCACCAAAACCATAGACTCATTCCATGATCAGGCCCCAAAGACCTTTCTACAGTTTCCCCAAGCCACATTGCATGCACTTGTTCAGTCCAGTGACAGCACACTGAACCCTGTATACCACATCGTTCCAATTCCCTCTATCCCATGCAAGCCTTTTACTCTCCTAAATGTTCAGGCCCCAACTATCCAAAACATTTTTCACTCCATCCTTCCAACTTTCAGTTTGGTCTCCCTTTGGTTTCAGTATGTTAAATTCAAGTACTAAAAAGGCAGTTTCTACCTGTGTTTTTCTAATAGCCACTTATTTTCCCTCTATTCATCTTGCAATAATATAAATGTTGGGCATAACTTTATTCTCCTCTCTACCTGGGACCCCAACAAAATGAACATTACAGAATCTGCTCACTGAAATTTGGGAGATGCTGTATAATTACCCTAATTCTTCTTTCAGGAGCAGCTACATCATATCTACAGTAGTGTTTTTCACCCCAGTATGGGATACTGCTCACATATTTGAGGTGGCTCTTCCTCCAGCACTCAATTAGCCAGAGTGGAACCAAAAGCCTTCCATCTCATTGATTCTCCAAGAATCACCTCTTTCTAACTATCTCTCTGTGTCTGTCAGGATAGTGCTGCCTTCTCCCTATTCTACAGATTTTACTTTGACTAATGCTTATGTAAGCTGTATGCATGTTTCCCTGACACCAGAGCTTACAACTGTGACTCACGTATGGCTGCTGTTTCCCACAACTTCTGTGTGGAGACCAGCCACATGAGGACTTAATGCTGCAATACCTTTTTCTCCCCTTAAATAGTGAAGCTATGAAACTTTCCTCCTTCTTTCATCTTCCCCTCTTCCTATAACCTTTCTATCTTTTAAGGTTAGGTCTACAAACAACCAAGGAGCTCTGAACAATGCCTAAGTTATTTTTCTTATCCTAACAATGCCTCCATTCTTTTTCTTACCCTATCTTCCTTTTACCTGAGATGACCCTGATTAGGGAAAATTTTGCTCATGACATGTTGGTAATTATATAAAAAAATACCATCTTACTAAACCTAAGCACATACCCTAGCCTGTTATCTTTTATGAATACTGATGGATGCAAAGGCTTACATCAACTCATGTGTTCTTAGAACCTACCCTGTCTGTCCTCTGGTTGTAAGGGCCAACACCATCCCAGGTGACAATAAAGACACCCTGTGGATTGAAGTCAGTTGCACTGCTGAAGTGTTGCTTCAAATCAAATGTGGCTCTTGACACTGTGCCTGGGTCTGATGTCTCCCTGAAGGTGAAAAGGTGACAATTGAGGGCATAAATTTTCCAGAAACAATCTTGAAATGGAAAATACACCATAAATACATTTCTGTTTACCTGACCCTTATATGAAATACTGTTAACTTGTACAAATGAGAAAACAAAATAGTCAAATGCCTAAACAGCTAAGGCAAACTTATTGCATCAGGACACTATCAAGTTCTGAGGCCTTTGCCCTTTAGCAAACAAGAAAGTGAATGAACCAATAAGTCCTAGAGGAACAGGGCCAGTAGTTCTGGCATTATGGCTAAAATTTCCATATGGACCAAAAAGCATTCACAATTCAGTACTGTGTACCTGACTGGCTTTGAGCTTTACTGCCTTCTGGTCAAAAGCAATGACTGCTATAACCTGATTAATTACTTGGACAGACTGTGCATAGGTAAATCACAATTCAATATATATATATATATATATATATATATATATATATATATATATATATATATATATATATATATATATATATATATATATATATATATATCTTTTTAGATAAAAAGATGTTCTGGAAGGAGGTAAATAGGGTGCGTAAGACAAGGGAGCAAATGGGAACTTCAGTGAAGGGCGCAAATGGGGAGGTGATAACAAGTAGCGGTGATGTGAGAAGGAGATGGAATGAGTATTTTGAAGGTTTGTTGAATGTGTCTGATGACAGAGTGGCAGATATAGGGTGTTTTGGTCGAGGTGGTGTGCAAAGTGAGAGGGTTAGGGAAAATGATTTGGTAAACAGAGAAGAGGTAGTAAAAGCTTTGCGGAAGATGAAAGCCGGCAAGGCAGCAGGTTTGGATGGTATTGCAGTGGAATTTATTAAAAAAGGGGGTGACTGTATTGTTGACTGGTTGGTAAGGTTATTTAATGTATGTATGACTCATGGTGAGGTGCCTGAGGATTGGCGGAATGCGTGCATAGTGCCATTGTACAAAGGCAAAGGGGATAAGAGTGAGTGCTCAAATTACAGAGGTATAAGTTTGTTGAGTATTCCTGGTAAATTATATGGGAGGGTATTGATTGAGAGGGTGAAGGCATGTACAGAGCATCAGATTGGGGAAGAGCAGTGCGGTTTCAGAAGTGGTAGAGGATGTGTGGATCAGGTGTTTGCTTTGAAGAATGTATGTGAGAAATACTTAGAAAAGCAAATGGATTTGTATGTAGCATTTATGGATCTGGAGAAGGCATATGATAGAGTTGATAGAGATGCTCTGTGGAAGGTATTAAGAATATATGGTGTGGGAGGCAAGTTGTTAGAAGCAGTGAAAAGTTTTTATCGAGGATGTAAGGCATGTGTACGTGTAGGAAGAGAGGAAAGTGATTGGTTCTCAGTGAATGTAGGTTTGCGGCAGGGGTGTGTGATGTCTCCATGGTTGTTTAATTTGTTTATGGATGGGGTTGTTAGGGAGGTAAATGCAAGAGTCCTGGAAAGAGGGGCAAGTATGAAGTCTGTTGAGGATGAGAGAGCTTGGGAAGTGAGTCAGTTGTTGTTCGCTGATGATACAGCGCTGGTGGCTGATTCATGTGAGAAACTGCAGAAGCTGGTGACTGAGTTTGGTAAAGTGTGTGGAAGAAGAAAGTTGAGAGTAAATGTGAATAAGAGCAAGGTTATTAGGTACAGTAGGGGTGAGGGTCAAGTCAATTGGGAGGTGAGTTTGAATGGAGAAAAACTGGAGGAAGTGAAGTGTTTTAGATATCTGGGAGTGGATCTGTCAGCGGATGGAACCATGGAAGCGGAAGTGGATCATAGGGTGGGGGAGGGGGCGAAAATTTTGGGAGCCTTGAAAAATGTGTGGAAGTCGAGAACATTATCTCGGAAAGCGAAAATGGGTATGTTTGAGGGAATAGTGGTTCCAACAATGTTGTATGGTTGCGAGGCGTGGGCTATGGATAGAGATGTGCGCAGGAGGATGGATGTGCTGGAAATGAGATGTTTGAGGACAATGTGTGGTGTGAGGTGGTTTGATCGAGTAAGTAACGTAAGGGTAAGAGAGATGTGTGGAAATAAAAAGAGCGTGGTTGAGAGAGCAGAAGAGGGTGTTTTGAAATGGTTTGGGCACATGGAGAGAATGAGTGAGGAGAGATTGACCAAGAGGATATATGTGTCGGAGGTGGAGGGAACGAGGAGAAGAGGGAGACCAAATTGGAGGTGGAAAGATGGAGTGAAAAAGATTTTGTGTGATCGGGGCCTGGACATGCAGGAGGGTGAAAGGAGGGCAAGGAATAGAGTGAATTGGAGTCATGTGGTATACAGGGGTTGACGTGCTGTCAGTGGATTGAATCAAGGCATGTGAAGCGTCTGGGGTAAACCATGGAAAGCTGTGTAGGTATGTATATTTGCGTGTGTGGACGTGTGTATGTACATGTGTATGGGGGGGGGGGGTTGGTTGGGCCATTTCTTTCGTCTGTTTCCTTGCGCTACCTCGCAAACGCGGGAGACAGCGACAAAGTATAAAAAAAAAAAAAAAAAAAAAAAAAAAAAATATATATATATATATATATATATATATTTTTTTTTTATTTTTTTTATCTTTTTTTAAACTATTCGCCATTTCCTGCGTAAGCGAGGTAGCGTTAAGAACAGAGGACTGGGCCATTGAGGGAATATCCTCACCTGGCCCCCTTCTCTGTTCCTTCTTTTGGAAAATTAAAAAAAATTGAGAGGGGAGGATTTCCAGCCCCCCGCTCCCTCCCCTTTTAGTCGCCTTCTACGACACGCAGGGAATACGTGGGAATTATTCTTTCTCCCCTATATATATATATATATATATATATATATATATATATATATATATATATATATATATATATATATATATATATATAATTGCTTCTTATCTTTCTCTTTAATGTCTATTTTGTCTACCCCTATACCCCTATGTTTTACGATATGGCTGATAGTCTGTATAATCACTATTTGAAACCACCTTATTTAGGCTAAAAATCTTCATTCTTTCCTGATTTACAGATATCATGTTATTACTTAGCAGATTATCTACAAGGATTTCTCAAGGGCAAGTACCTATAAAGTGTATCAGACCAGCCAGGCTGTACGGGCTATGCAGGTCTGTGGGTTACGGCTTCCAACAGTTTGGTCGAGCAATGGCCCAAGCCAACAGCCTCAGCCCAGTTTGGGCTGTGGAGGAAAAGACTCCTAAAGACCTCACCAGGTACTCATCGGATGTTCATAACATATATATCTCACTTTACTTTCTTTTCTGATATAAAGGTTTGTATGAAGAGTTACTGATGGCATGAACAGATATATTGTTCAAAATGCTGTCATTATTTGCACAGTACATATCTTTGTATTGCACTGTGGTAACTAAATCCCAAGCTCCACAGAAATTAATCCACTTAATCATATTTCAAGAAAATAGTTTTCATAAAACTGAACTCACTGCAGAGGATACACTAACAACCTCATCTTCATGAGTTTCACACACATGAGGCATCTTAGTGATTGATGTCAGCAAAAGATGTTTTCTAATCAGTTCTTTAAAAGAAAAAGCTCTATTGCCTAACACTGCACTTTAGTTGGTATAGTTTACTGGAATATTACTGTTCAACTTCTTATTTACTGTATATCATAATCTACATATCTTCCCTTTACAAACCTTGATTCCTAGATACTATTTGACTCACTCTGTTTCCCTTAACCTGTACTGCCAAATGACCTTACCATCTCTTTCCGCACATGTACCTTACTATTCTTCTCACCTGTACCAGATGGTTCCTGCTTTCCGAGTGTCAACATCAGAGTAGAAGGGAGCAATGATGGGATACTCGAGGGGGAACTGGACATTGAAAAAACTAGGTATTTCCGTCAAGAAGGATATAAAGCCATTGCTGTTTACCTGCAAGGCAAGGAAATATAAGTATCATCCTTGCATATATAATGATCTTGATTTCTATGAAGGACAATTAAAACTGCCACAGGTAGAGATGAAATATGTATACATTACATGATTTTGGAGGTTCTTATAACAACACAGGTAGGTCGAGACAAAACAGCATATTATGGGAAATTGTAGAGACTGGACGATTACAGCCTTGGATCTCGTCTTACAAGCAAAGAAAAACAAAGCTGAAAGAAGGTGAAATTAAGTGCCATATAATTACAAGCTCAGTGCCTCAGGTATGGCTAGGTAAGGGAACATTAATTGAGAGCTCAAACCCTACAATTACATTTCTACCTAGATATGCAAAGCAAAAACAGAACTGTGTCCTTAACACTAACATCTGAGATGAGGGTAATAAGTGTTAAAGATACAAATCTATCATCTTCAGTACATCTTGAGTCAAGTTTTATTGACTCCACTGATATGAGTAAATAACTTGGAAAAAATTTGCAATATATTGGGGCTCTGTCATCCTTTAAAGGGTCTTAAGCTTACAGAAAGGATAATCTACATAATTTTTTTTCTTACTGAACACAGGCTACAGATTTAAACATAACTGTATCAAAAGAAGTAAATTATGGATCATGCATTAATGAACTTATGTTTCAAACAAGATCATTCATCATTGTATCTACTAGTCCCTGAGGCAAATTAGGTGGTTGCTACCAAAAAGTAGTACCAAAATATCTTTATACCACTGAATGCGGATGCTTTACTTATGCCAGAAATTCTAGTTGGACATTCAACATGGGTCTGAGGTTATATCCATATATGCATGAGAAGTCTGATAACAAATAAACAGACTTTATCTCACTCTCTCAATCTATGATTGACAATAAGGTAGTCACACAAATTATGTTTTTTCTAACAGAACATAAAAGAAACCTTAAACTGATATATAATACACAGAAAAATTCCTGTTGTTAAAATGCTTATCTGACCCATTATGGATGAAGATACATAATTAGAATTATGACATTCACAGTTTTACTCCATTATTGATCTACAACATTTGTGTTCTTATAGTAACTGTTTACTTTTGTTGCAGGTCTTTGATATGGTGACTTCAATCAGCCAAGGAATTGGAAGAGTCAGACTGTGAGACTAAGCAGACCAAACCTAACAAGAGATTAGAAACAGACACTGGGACATGCACAATTTGTAGTAAACAGGTGCAAAACAGCAGCTTGACCAAACCTTGGGCCATTTTGTCAAGGCAAAAGCACTTGCATGCTGAAAAACTAAGTGATTTCACACCATTACTATAGCATGAATGAATTACTGAAAAGATTCCTGATACATGATATGAAACAAAATGCTGGACTGACATCATCAGTAAGAATGCCTTGGAAAACTCACGTTGAAAGTGTTCAAGTAGAGGTTCACCTGAGCTTCAGCACACTTATAGGCAAAGGGACAGTGACAAATCAGTTATCTATCCTGTTAGATGTACAGTTAGTGGCAACAACAATGAATATGTGAAAATCAGCCATCCCAGGAAAATTTCTCCGTTGTGTGGACTCATGTGCTGACAAGACCCTTCCAGATACCTCATCATGAATGGTGGGAAATCTGAAATCTCAGGAAGATACGAGGATGGGTGAGAGGATTTTGGCACTAAACTCATTTGGCATAGTTGTTGCTGCAGCTCACTATCATAAATACTGTTATGTTGATTACACAAGGCCAGTGGAGGGTCAACAGAAACAAAAGAAAATTTCAGTTGGGTCACAGAAGCTTTGTAAAAGAGGGAACAGAGAAGGGGGCCAAGTGGGGGTTTTCTCTCTAAGGCTCAGCCCTCTGTTCTTAATGCTACCTTGCTAATGCAGGAAATGGTGTATATGTATGAAAAAAAAATAATTGTACAAAGAGGTATCTTAGTACATAAAAGAACTAAATTAACTTTCCACTCTTTACATGCCAGAGTTTGATAAATCAGATTGTTTTTCTATACTTACAATAATTACATAAAAAATCTCTCATTTAATAACATAATTTTTTTGTCCTCTCTTTTGAGCCACAAGAGGCACAAGTGTAGGCAACAAGCAGTCTGTGGGGGGTGCAGTAAATACTTCTTCATTTGGTACAGACCATATCAATAACTTGAGAGCTGCCCATAGCGAAATGAAAAAGAGAAATAATTTTGCACACATTACCTGACAATAATGGACGCATCACCCTACAAGGTGTTTAAGTACATCCAGAAAAATCTGATTGACAATCCACATGTTGTAAAGATAACAGCTTTATGAAGGTACATATGGCAACATGCATGCTATAGATGCAAATGAAGTAAAACCCCACACAAAGAAACATATTTGTTGTAATACTGAGAATGCATTTGGTACAACCATTTATAGTTTCCATGTTAATAAACCTAAAGATGTTTGATACGTGTCCCAAAGAGAGTGAGGATATGGACAAACTTCTGTATCTTCAGGGTGAAATCAAGGAGACAAAACAGGAACAGCACTGGCCACCTTGTCCCAGTGAATTGCATCCCCACCGAGCAGTTTCCCTACAACCCTCCTAACTGGCGAAACAAAACCCTTCAGTCAGACTACATGTCATGTTCAAAGATCAGCGTGCCCATTAGCCTAAGACCTCATCTATGGAACATTATGTTCTCCAAAATAAAGGCAGAGCATAATGGTGGGGACACACAATCAGACTGCCCTCAGGAGCAAAAACCAAAGAAACACCTAAAGAACACGGAAAGTCAACCAACTTTATGGCATATGACAAGTGGGTGGCGTAGTGACGCTAGACTGGGGCAGTTGAAAATTAAACTGCATTAGACTAATATCTCTCTAGTAAGTATGCAGAGCTAGAGGCTCCCTAGATATGAGAGAAGTACTCCATACATAGGCAGATCAATCCTATGTATAAACAGAGCAAATGTTCAGAAGAGAGACAGACAGCTAATCGTGTAATGTGATTTTTTCCACGATACATTAGGTGTTACACTGACACCAAGTATGTTCATTGTGTCTAGTACCTGAGTTAAAGATCCATCAAAAGAAAAAGAAAAATTGTTTAAAGGTTTAAAGAGATACAGAAACTGGGTTTTGGAGGCATTAAACTTATCCAAAATTCCATCTACCCCATTACGATTTTCTGTCCAAGTCAGAGTTTAAAGAAAAAGTTATGTCAAGAAGAAATACAGATCGAGTGAGAGAAGGTAGAGCAGATTTGAAGGAGGTAAAGGAAGCAGTGTTATATCATCAGCAAATGAGA
Organism: Panulirus ornatus; assembly: GCF_036320965.1. Lineage (NCBI taxonomy): Eukaryota > Metazoa > Arthropoda > Malacostraca > Decapoda > Palinuridae > Panulirus > Panulirus ornatus. The sequence continues at coordinate 20,498,823 of NC_092250.1, read as the reverse complement.
GTATCTAGTCATCTCTCGAAGAAAGGAAGATGCTGATAAAATAGAAGAGTGTAGGAGACATAACAGAACCTTGAGAGACACCACAATTGATAGGGAAGGGGGGAAAGGTTGATCCATCACAAACGACAGAAATAGATCGACCAGACAGGAAGCTAGATATGAGGAAACAAAGAGATGGAGGGAAGCCTAAAGAGGGGAGCTTAGAGATAAGACCTTGATGCCATACCTGTTAAAGATTTGATATACCTAGGGTTATTGCATAGGATTCTCTGAAATCTTTCAGATATGATAACCAGACTTTACTGCGATAGGAAAGATATCACCAGTGGATTTTACAGATGATCAGAGAGAAGACTGTGAGATCCAAGATGCTGGAGGTTACGGATGTTGAGGAGGGATTTCAAAATTCTGGATGCTGTATATATCAATGCAACAGGACAATAGCTGGAGGGATTAGACCAATTCTCCTTCATTAGGATAGGATGCATGGAAGGTGGATATTAGACCATGGACTGAGGGTTGCATATCCAATTGGGGACTTAGGGTGCAGATTAGTCTAGGGACTAAGGATCACAGATTAGACTGGGGACTGATGGTGGACATTAGACTGGGAACCAAGAGTGGAGATTAACCTGGGATTTGGGGGCTGCAAACTAAGCCCCCAAATGAGGATTGCAGATTAAGCAAGGAAGTGAGGGTTGCAGATTAGATCAGGAACTGAGGGTGAGTGGACTGGGGACTAAAGGTGGAGATTAGATCAGACCAGTCATTGAGGGATGCAAGGGTAGACCTGGGACTGAGGGTTACAATTTAGACCAGGGACAGGCTGTGCGTTAGGCCAGAGATTATTGGTGGAGATTAGGCTAATAAATAGGGGTTGCAGATTAAAGCAGGGACTGAGGGTTCCAGATCATACTGGGGACTGAGAGTGCAGACTACACTGGGCACCGAGCATTGCAGAATATAGTAGAGACTGAAGGTCCAGATCATAGTGGGTTGTACATTAGACTAGGGACTGATGGTTGCAGAGTGGATCAAGGACTGAGGTTGCAGATTTGACCAGCAAATGAGAGCCGCATATTAGACTGGGGACTGAAAGCTGCAGACTGGGGACTGAGGGTGCAGATTAGATTGGGGACTGAGGTTTGCAGATTAGAACACGGAATGAGGATGAAGATTAGACTGGGGACTGAGGGTGGAGATTAGACTGGGCAACAAAAGTTGTAAATCAAGCCGGAGACTGAGGTTGGAGATTAAACTAGGAATTGGAAGTTGCAGATTAGCACGGTGACAGAGGAGTGAAGATTAGACGGGGGACTGGAAACCGAGATTAGATCGGTCATCGAAGGTTACAAAACAGACCAGGGACTGAGGATTGCTTACTAGACCTGGATCTCAAATTGGAGATTAGAACGGGTGCTAAGGGTGGAGAGAAGACCGGGGACTGAGGGTTGCTGACAAAACCGGGTACTGTGGGTTCCAGGAGTTGCGGGAATGTGTGATAAGAGTGTAAGAAAGTGAATTCTAGATTGATGTGGGTAAAACTGAAAGTGGATGGAGAGAGATGGGTTATCATTGGTGCTTATGCACCTGGTCATGAGAAAAAGGATCATGAGAGGCAATTATTTTGAGAGCAGCTGAACTAGTGTGTCAACAGCTTTGATGCATGAGACTGGGTGTTAGTGAAGGGTGATCTAAATGCGAAGGTGAGTAATGTGGTAGCTGAGAATATAATTGGTGTACATGGGGTATCCAGTGTTGTGAATGGAAATAGCAAAGAATTTGTGGATTTGTGTGCTAAAAAAAGATTGGCAATAGGGAATACCTGGTTTAAAATGAGATATACATAAGTATACATATGAGTGGGAAAGATGGTCAAAGGGCATCATTAGATTAGGTGTTAACTGATTGGCGTGTAAAACAGAGACTTTTGAATGTTAATGTGCTGAGAGGGGCAGCTAGTGGGATGTCTGATCACTGTCTTGTGGAGGTGAAGGTGAAGATTTATAGAGGTTTTCAAAAAAGAAGAGGAAATGGGGAGAAGAGAGTGCTGAAAGTAAGTGAGCTTGGAAAGAAGACTTGTATGAGGAAGTATCAGGAGAGATTAAGTGTGGAATGGCAAAAGGTGAGATCAAATTACATGAGGGGAGTGGGTGAGGAATGGAATGTATTTAGGGAAGCAGTAATAGCATGTGCAAACGATGCATGTGGCATGAGAAAGGTGGGATGTGGGCAGACTACAAAGGGTAGTGAGTGGTGGCATAAAGAAATAAAATTGCTAGTGAAAGAGAAAAGAGGCATTTGGACGATATTTACAGGAATGGAGCGCAAATGTCTGGAAGATGAATAAAAGAAAGCGACAGAAGGTCAAGAGGAAGGCGCAAGAGTTGAAAAAGAGGGCAAATGAGAGCTGGGGTGAGAGAGTATCATTAAACTTTAGGGAGAATAAAAAGATGTTTTGGAAGGAGGTAAATAACGTGTGTAAGACAAGAGAACAAATGGACACATCAGAAGGGGGCAAGGGGGGAAGGAATAACAGGTAGTGATGAAATGAGAAGATGAAGTGAGTATTTTGAAGGTTTGCTGAATGTATTTGATGATAGAGTGGCAGATAAAGGGTGTTTTGGTTGGAGTGGTGTGAGAAGTGAGACGGTCGGAGGAATGGTTTGGTTGAGAGCGAAGAGGTAGCGAAAGCTTTGCAGAAGATGAAATCCAGCAAGGTGGTGAGAGTGGATGGTACTGCAGTTGAATTTATTAAGAAAGGGGGTGACTGTGTTGGTTGGTAAGGATATTCAATGTATGTATGGATCATGGTGAAGTGCCTGAGGATTGGTGGAATACATGTATAGTGCCACTGTACAAAGGCAAAGGGGATAAAGGTACGTGTTCAAACTACAGAGGCATAAGTTTGTTGAGTACTACTGGAAAATTGTATAGGAGGGTATTGCTTGAGAGGGTGAAGGCATGTACAAAGCATCAGACGGGGGAAAAGCAATGTGCTTTCAGAAGTGGTAGACAATGTGTAGATCATGTGTTCAATTTGAAAAATGTGTGAGAAATAATTACAAAAACAGATGGATCTGTATGTAGCATTTATGGATCTGGAGAAAGCATACAATAGGACTGATAGAGAAGCTTTATGGAAGGTCTTAAAAGTATATGGTGTGGGGAGGAAAGCTACTAGAAGCAGTGAAAAGGATGTAAGGCATGTGTACGAGTAGGAAGAAAGGACAGTTTGGTTCCCAGTGAAGGTTGGTCTGCAGCAGGGGTGTGTGATGCCTCAATGAATGTTTGATTTGTTTTTAGATGGGGTAGTCAGGAAGGTAAATGCAAGACTTTCGGAGAGAGGAGTGAGTATGCAGTCTGTTGGGGATGAAAGGGCCTGGGAAGCGAGTCAGTTGTTGTTCACTGATGATACAGCACTGGTGGCCAATTCGAGTGAGAAACTGCAGAAGTTGGTGACTGAGCTTGAAAGAAGTGTGTGAAAGGAGTAAGTCGAGAGTAAATGTGAATAAGAGCAAGGTTATTAGGTTCAGCAGGGTTGAGGGACAAGTTAGTTGGTATGTAAGTTTGAATGGAGAAAAATTGGAGGAACAGAAGTGTTTTAGATATCTGGGAGTGGACTTGGCAGCGAGTGGAACCATGTAAGTGAAAGTGAGTTGCAGGGTGGGCGAAGGGGTGAAGGCTCTGAGAGCGATGAAGAATGTGTGGAAAGAGAGAACATTATCTCGGAGAGCAAAAGTGGGTATGTTTGGAGGAAAAGTAGTTCCAGCGTTATATGGTTGCAAAGCATGGGTTATAGATAGGGTGGTACAAAGGAGGGTGGATGTGTTGGAAGTGAAATGTATAAGTACAATATGTGGTGTGAGGTGGTTTGATCGAGTAAGTAATGAAAGGGTAAGAAAGATGTTTGGTAATAAAAAGCAGAAGAGGGTGTGTTGAAATGGTTTGGACACATGGAGAGAATGAGTGGGAAAAGGATGACAAAGAGGATATATATATCAGAAGTGGAGGGAACAAGAGGACGGGAGACCAAATTATAGGTGGAAGGATGGAGTGAAAAAGACTTTGAGCGATCAGGGCCTACACATACAGGAGGGTGAGAGGTGTGCAAGGAATGGGGTGAGCTGGAACGATTGGGATATTGGGGTCGACGTGTTATCAATGGAATGAACCAGGGCTTGTGAATCGTCTGGGGAACCTTGAAAAGGTCTGTGAGGCCTGAATGTGGATAGGAAGCTGTGATTTTGGTGCATTACACATGACAGCTAGAGGCTGAGTGTGAATGAGTGGCCTTTTATATTTTTTTTCTTCGCGTTACCTCGCTGAAGCGGGGTGTAGTGATGTTGGCACCAGGAATGGATGAGGGCAAGCATGAATAAATAAATATATATATATATTCACTGAGAACCAATCACTTTCCTCTCTTCCTACACGTACACATGCCTTACATCCTCGATAAAAACTTTTCACTGCTTCTAACAACTTGCCTCATGTAGGTTTGCGGCAGGGGTGTGTGATGTCTCCATGGTTGTTTAATTTGTTTATGGATGGGGTTGTTAGGGAGGTGAATGCAAGAGTTCTGGAAAGAGGGGCAAGGATGAAGTCTGTTGGGGATGAGAGAGCTTGGGAAGTGAGTCAGTTGTTGTTCGCTGATGATACAGCACTGGTGGCTGATTCATGTGAGAAACTGCAGAAGCTGGTGACTGAGTTTGGTAAAGTGTGTGAAAGAAGAAAGTTAAGAGTAAATGTGAATAAGAGCAAGGTTATTAGGTACAGTAGGGTTGAGGGTCAAGTCAATTGGGAGGTGAGTTTGAATGGAGAAAAACTGGAGGAAATGAAGTGTTTTAGATATCTGGGAGTGGATCTGGCAGCGGATGGAAACATGGAAGCGGAAGTGGATCATAGGGTGGGGGAGGGGGCGAAAATTCTGGGAGCCTTGAAGAATGTGTGGAAGTCGAGAACATTATCTCAGAAAGCAAAAATGGGTATGTTTGAAGGAATAGTGGTTCCAACAATGTTGTATGGTTGCGAGGCGTGGACTATGGATAGAGTTGTGCGCAGGAGGATGGATGTGCTGGAAATGAGATGTTTGAGGACAATGTGTGGTGTGAGGTGGTTTGATCGAGTAAGTAACGTAAGGGTAAGAGAGATGTGTGGAAATAAAAAGAGCGTGGTTGAGAGAGCAGAAGAGGGTGTTTTGAAATGGTTTGGGCACATGGAGAGAATGAGTGAGGAAAGAGTGACCAAGAGGATATATGTGTCGGAGGTGGAGGGAACGAGGAGAAGAGGGAGACCAAATTGGAGGTGGAAAGATGGAGTGAAAAAGATTTTGTGTGATCAGGGCCTGAACATGCAGGAGGGTGAAAGGAGGGCAAGGAATAGAGTGAACTGGAGCGATGTGGTATACCGGGGTTGACGTGCTGTCAGTGGATTGAATCAAGGCATGTGAAGCGTCTGGGGTAAACCATGGAAAGCTGTGTAGGTATGTATATTTGCGTGTGTGGACGTATGTATATACATGTGTATGGGGGTGGGTTGGGCCATTTCTTTCGTCTGTTTCCTTGCGCTACCTCGCAAACGCGGGAGACAGTGACAAAGCAAAAAAAAAAAAAAAAAATATATAATTTTATTTATTTATCTATTTTGCTTTGTCGCTGTCTCCTGCGTTTGCGAGGTAGCGCAAGGAAACAGACAAAAGAAAATGGCCCAACCCACCCCCATACACATGTATATACACACACGTGCACACACGCAAATATACATACCTATACATCTCAATGTACACATATATATACACACACAGGCACATACATATATACCCATGCACACAATTCACACTGTCTGCCTTTATTCATTCCCATCGCCACCTCGCCACACATGGAATACCATCCCCCTCCCCCCTCATGTGAGCGGGGTAGCGCTACGAAAAGACAACAAAGGCCTCATTCGTTCACACTCAGTCTCTAGTTGTCATGCAATAATGCCCGAAACCACAGCTCCCTTTCCACATCCAGGCCCCACACAGCTTTCCATGGGTTACCCCAGATGCTTCACATGCCCTGATTCAATCCACTGACAGCACGTCAACCCCGGTATACCACATCGATCCAATTCACTCTATTCCTTGCCCGCCTTTCACCCTCCTGCATGTTCAGGCCCCGATCGCTCAAAATCTTTTTCACTCCATCTTTCCACCTCCAATTTGGTCTCCCACTTCTCCTCGTTCCCTCCACCTCCAACACATATATCCTCTTGGTCAATCTTTCCTCACTCATTCTCTCCATGTGCCCAAACCATTTCAAAACACCCTCTTCTGCTCTCTCAACCACGCTCTTTTTATTTCCACACATCTCTCTTACCTTTACATTACTTACTCGATCAAACCACCTCACACCACACATTGTCCTCAAAAAACTTTACTTCCTCCAGTTTTTCTCCATTCAAACTTACCTCCCAATTGACTTGACCAAGTCAATTGGGAGGTAAGTTTGAATGGAGAAAAACTGGAGGAAGTAAAGTGTTTTAGATATCTGGGAGTGGATCTGACAGTGGATGGAAACATGGAAGCGGAAGTGGATCATAGGGTGGGGGAGGGGGCGAAAATTCTGGGAGCCTTGAAAAATGTGTGGAAGTCGAGAACATTATCTTGGAAAGCAAAAATGGGTATGTTTGAAGGAATAGTGGTTCCAACAATGTTGTATGGTTGCGAGGCATGGGCTATGGATAGAGTTGTGCGCAGGAGGATGGATGTGCTGGAAATGAGATGTTTGAGGACAATGTGTGGTGTGAGGTGGTTTGATTGAGTAAGTAACGTAAGGGTAAGAGTGATGTGTGGAAATAAAAAGAGCGTGGTTGAGAGAGCAGAAGAGGGTGTTTTGAAATGGTTTGAGCACATGGAGAGAATGAGTGAGGAAAGATTGACCAAGAGGATATATGTGTCGGAGGTGGAGGGAACAAGGAGAGGTGGGAGACCAAATTGGAGGTGGAAAGATGGAGTGAAAAAGATTTTGTGTGATCGGGGCCTGAACATGCAGGAGGGTGAAAGGAAGGCAAGAAATAGAGTGAATTGGATCGATGTGGTATACCGGGGTTGACGTGCTGTCAGTGGATTGAATCAGGGCATGTGAAGCGTCTGGGGTAAACCATGGAAAGCTGTGTAGGTGTGTATATTTGCGTGAGTGGGCGTATGTATATACATGTGTATGGGGGTGGGTTGGGCCATTTCTTTCGTCTGTTTCCTTGCGCTACCTCGCAAACGCGGGAGACAGCGACAAAGCAAAAAAAAAAAATATATATATATATATATATATATATATATATATATATATATATATATATATATATATATATATATATATATATTATCCCTGGGGATAGGGGAGAAAGAATACTTCCCACGTATTTCCTGCGTGTCGTAGAAGGCAACTAAAAGGGGAGGGAGCTGGGGGCTGGAAATCCTCCCCTCTTGTTATTTTTTTTATTTTCCAAAAGAAGGAACAGAGAAGGGGGCCAGGTGAGGATATTCCCTCAGAGGCCCAGTCCTCTGTTCTTAACGCTACCTTGCTAATGCGGGAAATGGCGAATAGTTTGAAAGAAAAGAAAGAAGGAGATGGAATGAGTATTTTGAAGGTTTGTTGAATGTGTCTGATGACAGAGTGGCAGATATAGGGTGTTTTGGTCGAGGTGGTGTGCAAAGTGAGAGGGTTAGGGAAAATGATTTGGTAAACAGAGAAGAGGTAGTAAAAGCTTTGCGAAAGATGAAAGCCGGCAAGGCAGCAGGTTTGGATGGTATTGCAGTGGAATTTATTAAAAAAGGGGGTGACTGTATTGTTGACTGGTTGGTAAGGTTATTTAATGTATGTATGACTCATGGTGAGGTGCCTGAGGATTGGCGGAATGCGTGCATAGTGCCATTGTACAAAGGCAAAGGGGATAAGAGTGAGTGCTCAAATTACAGAGGTATAAGTTTGTTGAGTATTCCTGGTAAATTATATGGGAGGGTATTGATTGAGAGGGTGAAGGCATGTACAGAGCATCAGATTGGGGAAGAGCAGTGCGGTTTCAGAAGTGGTAGAGGATGTGTGGATCAGGTGTTTGCTTTGAAGAATGTATGTGAGAAATACTTAGAAAAGCAAATGGATTTGTATGTAGCATTTATGGATCTGGAGAAGGCATATGATAGAGTTGATAGAGATGCTCTGTGGAAGGTATTAAGAATATATGGTGTGGGAGGCAAGTTGTTAGAAGCAGTGAAAAGTTTTTATCGAGGATGTAAGGCATGTGTACGTGTAGGAAGAGAGGAAAGTGATTGGTTCTCAGTGAATGTAGGTTTGCGGCAGGGGTGTGTGATGTCTCCATGGTTGTTTAATTTGTTTATGGATGGGGTTGTTAGGGAGGTAAATGCAAGAGTCCTGGAAAGAGGGGCAAGTATGAAGTCTGTTGGGGATGAGAGAGCTTGGGAAGTGAGTCAGTTGTTGTTCGCTGATGATACAGCGCTGGTGGCTGATTCATGTGAGAAACTGCAGAAGCTGGTGACTGAGTTTGGTAAAGTGTGTGGAAGAAGAAAGTTAAGAGTAAATGTGAATAAGAGCAAGGTTATTAGGTACAGTAGGGTTGAGGGTCAAGTCAATTGGGAGGTGAGTTTGAATGGAGAAAAACTGGAGGAAGTGAAGTGTTTTAGATATCTGGGAGTGGATCTGGCAGCGGATGGAACCATGGAAGCGGAAGTGGATCATAGGGTGGGGGAGGGGGCGAAAATTTTGGGAGCCTTGAAAAATGTGTGGAAGTCGAGAACATTATCTCGGAAAGCAAAAATGGGTATGTTTGAAGGAATAGTGGTTCCAACAATGTTGTATGGTTGCGAGGCGTGGGCTATGGATAGAGTTGTGCGCAGGAGGATGGATGTGCTGGAAATGAGATGTTTGAGGACAATGTGTGGTGTGAGGTGGTTTGATCGAGTAAGTAACGTAAGGGTAAGAGAGATGTGTGGAAATAAAAAGAGCGTGGTTGAGAGAGCAGAAGAGGGTGTTTTGAAATGGTTTGGGCACATGGAGAGAATGAGTGAGGAAAGATTGACCAAGAGGATATATGTGTCGGAGGTGGAGGGAACGAGGAGAAGAGGGAGACCAAATTGGAGGTGGAAAGATGGAGTGAAAAAGATTTTGTGTGATCGGGGCCTGAACATGCAGGAGGGTGAAAGGAGGGCAAGGAATAGAGTGAATTGGAGCGATGTGGTATACAGGGGTTGACGTGCTGTCAGTGGATTGAATCAAGGCATGTGAAGCGTCTGGGGTAAACCATGGAAAGCTGTGTAGGTATGTATATTTGCGTGTGTGGACGTGTGTATGTACATGTGTATGGGGGGGGGGGGTTGGGCCATTTCTTTCGTCTGTGTCCTTGCGCTACCTCGCAAACGCGGGAGACAGCGACAAAGTATAAAAAAAAAAATATATATATATATATATATATATATATATATATATATATATATATATATATAATATATATATATATATATCAGAGGTGGAGGGAACGAGGAGAAGTGGGAGACCACATTGGAGGTGGAAAGATGGAGTGAAAAAGATTTTGAGTGATCGGGGCCTGAACATGCAGGAGGGTGAAAGGCGTGCAAGGAATAGAGTGAATTGGAACGATATGGTATGCTGGGGTCGCCGTGGTCAATGGTTTGAACCAGGGCATGTAAAGCGTCTGGGGTAAATCATGGAAAGTTGTGTGGGGCCTGGATGTGGAAAGGGAGCTGTGGTTTCGGTGCATTATTACATGACAGCAAGAGACTGAGTGTGAACGAATGTGGCCTTTATTGTCTTTTCCAAGCGCTACCTCGCACACATGAGGGGGAGGGGGTTGTTATTTTCATGTGTGGCGGGACGGCGATGGGAATTAATAAGGTATGAATTATATACATGTGTATATAATTCCTGGGGATAGGGGAGAAAGAATACTTCCCACGTATTCCCTGCGTGTCGTAGAAGGCGACTAAAAGGGAAGGGAGCGGGGGGACTGGAAATCCTCCCCTCTCGTTTTTTTTTTATTTTCCAAAAGAGGGAACAGAGAAGGGGGCCAGGTGAGGATATTCCCTCAAAGGCCCAGTCCTCTGTTCTTAACGCTACCTCGCTATAGCGGGAAATGGCGAATAGTATGAAAGAAAGAAAAGAAATATTGGAAAGGATCACAATTTTGCGCGTGATCAAGATATTCCTATGAGTCCAGGGGGAAAATGAAACACGAAAAGTTCCCAAGTGCACTTTCGTGTAATAATCACATCATCAGGGGAGACACAAGAGAGAAATATAACAGTCAGTTGATATACATGAAAGAGACGTCCTAGCTTCGTCTCTTTGATGTATATCAACTGACTGTTATATTTCTCTCTTGTGTCTCCCCTGATGATGTGATTATTACACGAAAGTGCACTTAGGAACTTTTCGTGTTTCAATTTCCCCGTGGACTCATAGGAACATGGGTATATATGTATATGTCTGTGTGTGTATATATATGTATACGTTGAGATGTATAGGTATGTATATTTGCGTGTGTTGAAGTGTATGTATATACATGTGTATGTGGGTGGGTTGGGCCATTCTTTCGTCTGATTCCTTGCGCTACCTCGCTAACGCGGGAGACAGCGACAAAGCAAAATAAATAATATATATATATATATATATATATATATATATATATATATATATATATATATATATATATCGGAAAGCAAAAATGGGTATGTTTGAAGGAATAGTGGTTCCAACAATGTTGTATGGTTGCGAGGCGTGGGCTATGGATAGAGTTGTGCGCAGGAGGATGGATGTGCTGGAAATGAGATGTTTTAGGACAATGTGTGGTGTGAGGTGGTTTGATCGAGTAAGTAACGTAAGGGTAAGAGTGATGTGTGGAAATAAAAAGAGCGTGGTTGAGAGAGCAGAAGAGGGTGTTTTGAAATGGTTTGGGCACATGGAGAGAAAGAGTGAGGAAAGATTGACCAAGAGGATATATGTGTCGGAGGTGGAGGGAACGAGAAGTGGGAGACCAAATTGGAGGTGGAAAGATGGAGTGAAAAAGATTTTGTGTGATCGGGGCCTGAACATGCAGGAGGGTGAAAGGAGGGCAAGAAATAGAGTGAATTGGATCGATGTGGTATACCGGGGTTGACGTGCTGTCAGTGGATTGAATCAGGGCATGTGAAGCGTCTGGGGTACACCATGGAAAACTGTGTAGGTATGTATATTTGCGTGTGTGGACGTATGTATATACATGTGTATGGGGGTGGGTTGGGCCATTTCTTTCGTCTGTTTCCTTGCGCTACCTCGCAAACGCGGGAGACAGCGACAAATATATATATATATATATATATATATATATATATATATATATATATATATATATATATGTATATACAGTGTGTGTGTGTGCGTGTGTGTTACCTTTGCATAGACATTACAGAGACTAGAATGTGTAAAAATGCCTAACAAGATTAATTCTCAGTATCTAAAGGAGGATGAAACGGTATCCTCTGTAGACGACGAATTATATTGTTTTCCATCGTAGATAAACGAGTAGTTCCCCATTTAGGTTTAATCCCTATTTTCGAAAAAAAAAAATGAGGGCTTCATTCTCTTGAGCCTAGCCAACATTTCCTCGCCCCCCTAACCAGTATCTATCATTTCAGTTCCAGCCTCACGTCTCCCTCGTCTCCAGCTTTCCTCGTCTTTCATTACTTATCCAGGGCTGGATTTAGGAGTGTGGAGGCCTATGGGTAGTAGGTGGATGCTGTCACCGCTCGTCCTACCACTACAGTTCATAGTTATTCCCAACTTCAGTTTGAACTTTACAACTAAATAAGAAACGTACTTACAGTTTGGTCCTGGGGAGGAGGGGGGGGGGGCAACCTAAGAACGTACAAATTTAATGATTAAACCACTATGGTTGTACGTTAACAAACATGTTATTTACTTTAGGTGGTCCTGAGAAGCTGTCCTTATTTCGGTCATTTACTAATATCCTACCTTCATGCCACAATTAAGCCCTGGTAATGTCTGTATCTGGTCGATGATTTATCCTCTAATATTTCTCAATAGGAAGGGAAACAACAAACATAAGGAAACAAAAAAGTTCTGTTTGATTAACGAGTTCACTGACGTACGGCTACAGGATTGTTAGCTTCTATGTCCGGGTTGTAAAGATCGTCACAAAACAGCGAAAGATTAAGCAAGTGATCAGTCATAAGGTACAGGGATACAACATATGAAACAATGATTACAAGTACTACTAGCATATACTGTGAACATTCTTCAGGTGTTGAAAGATCTCAACGTGAAGATGCAAGGAATATATTCAAACGTAATTAACTCTGTAAACCTGTAAACCATTCAACATGGCCACGAGTTCCTGGTTGGGGAATGTTTCTGCCTTGATATATCGCTTACTGCACTCTTATATATATATATATATATATATATATATATATATATATATATATATATATATATATATATATATATATATATATATATATATATATTATACCGACGAAGAAAGGCCACATCGATTAACATTAATCTCTAGCTGTCATGTGTAATGCACAGTAACCACAGCTCCCTATCCACATCCAGGCTCCACAGACCTTTCCATGGTTTACCCCAGACGTTTCACAAACCCTGGTTCAGTCCCCTGACAACAAGTCGCTCCCTGTATACCACATCACTACAGTTCACTATATACCGTCAACGCCTTTCACCCCCCCCCCCTCATGTTTAGTCTCCAATCAAAAAAAAAAAATTAAATCCACCTTTCCATCTCCAATTTGGTCTCCCCATTCTCTTGTCCCCTCCAACTCTGACACATATATCCTCTATGTCAACTTTTCCTCACTCATTCTCTCCATAAGTCCAAACCATTTCAACACCCTCTTCAGCTCTTACTACCACACATCTCTCTTACCCTTTCATTACTTACTCGATTAAACCACCTCACATATTGTCCTCAAACATTTCGTTTCTCCTCCGCACCTCCTCGTCCATAGTCCATGCCTTGCATCCGAATAACACTGTTGGGACTACTGTATCTTCAAACACCCGTTTACGTTCTCCACATAACGACGTGAAATTATCAATGATGTAAACAGTTGGTCTGTACTTCCCCTGTGGCTACTGCTGCTGCTGTTCTCTACACGTTTTCTTACTTCACTCATAAATGATGTTGGCTTCGATGGCTTTCAATCCCTGCAGCTCGATCTGTAACCAAACTTTCTTGATGATGGAAGGGATTTTTAGAGGCTGCGGTGGACCCGTATAAACTGTGCAGGTCTAGTGCAGTTTGGGATAGTTACTTTAGTGTTTTTTGAAGAAGCCTAGAGAGTTCTCTGCTATGTTCCTAATGTCTAACAGTAGCTGGATATGATGCATCATAATTCCAGAGTGAAGTGTACACATCTACCTGTCAGCTCTTAACGCTGAGCTCAATACCTCATTTAGTGAACGTGATAACGACTGAAGATGATTGTTTACTTGTTAAGAAATAAGGAAAAGACAACAGATAAGTCTTCATACAAGAACTATGAGGCCGCCTCAGTGGGTTCGCATTCACATCACCACTATCACGCTTGGGAACGTCTTGGCGCTCCTACATGGCGCCTCTCTTGCCAGGAGTTGATTAGATATCTAGTGACATTCTAGATAACCAAACACATTATCTTTGGCTTCAGACTGGTTAAGGACGCCAGACAGGTATGTCTCCCGCCACAGAAAGGAAACATTGAATATGTTGTTATCTTTTACATCTCTTTCTTGTGCCAATCATCCTAAAGGTACATTTTATCCATACTCTGCCCTAGGCCAGCCTTTTGGAACACTACTTTTCTAAAGACAGACAAAACACCATCAGCGTGATCACTAACCAGCCTCTGGTAACGAAACCTGGATTCTGGTGCAATACAAAAAAACACGAAACTGACTAACATCTACCACAATGGTGGAAGCTGAGCGATCCCAAAAAACTACATACCAACAGCAATGACGCAGCACATCATGTTTTTCAGAGAATCCTAGTAATCTTTGGAGTGCGGATGACAGATGTACATCATAATTACAATCACCAAACCTGAAGGCGTGCTGCTTGCCTCCCTACAGTAAAGTCCCCTACCGGAAGTCATGACACCTAACACAGATATTGTTCCTTATAGGCAGGGTCCGGCCCTTTGGGGTCCCAAAGCCGAGTCTATTTTGGGAGCCCCCACCACCCTTCAAACTCCGCCCTAAATCAGGAGCTCAAGGGATGGAGGTGGGTGTGCCCTTGGAAATATTTGAAAATTTATCGAGTCTAGGACGCCATTTCTTGCTTTCTAAAAGTTGTCATAGAACGACCGGGACGAGGGAAGGGGAGCGGGGTTATCGGCCGGGATCCTACGCCTGAATGTCTACAACACATAATATGTAGGGCCGGCCCTGCATAGAGGCTCGAGGGGCATGGAAGACTGTAGAATATGACCCCTGAAGCCAACAGACATGTGTAGACATTTGGGGTCCACATCTGTTTGCTACATTCGCTACAGAAACACTGCTGACCGTACAGCAGAGGTAGTTAATAAGACCACTGACAAGTCTGTATTAAGTGTAGCACACCACCCAGAACGTTGGGTTAACGTGGACCTACTGGCCGCGCCCCCAGCAGCCTGAGAAACGATTTGATCTTTGGCAACGAGATGGAGGGAGAGGACCTGCAGCCCAGAAAGTATGGCAGAGACTTGAAGAAAACCATGATACATACTAAAGAGAAATCTGAGACCTCGACAGCAGTTCGAAGCCTCGATGCACTTAGAGGGGCTCCAGTAAATCCATCGATGTATGTACAAAGTGAACAGTGTTGTGCTTAGCTTAGTGAATCCCTTTTCACAATCCAAAATATAAAACTACATACGCACCTCTTGTCTGGCGGGGGTATTGAAATAATGCAACAAAATCTTCCACAACTATCAAAAACTTACAGCATACATCTGGACACACCATATCTCTTCAATTTCAAACTATCTCTTTCCTTGACCTACTTCTTTTTCCTCTCCTCTTACCACCCTGTTTAAAAAATGGTAAGGTATATGTGAAACTGATTTCGTGTCCGTTCTTGTCTTCACATTTATTATGGTACGAAATAATGATGTAAATTTGCTTTATGTGTGGAAGACAGATCTAGTGTATCATGTTTCTTAGTGGGCCCCACTACCTGCTGAACAACTTGCACGTAGTCCTAATAGTTCCCCTCTATGTAACTGTTCCTCTGCGTTACTTCCGGTAGAGTTTTTGGCTCTAGAACTGGTCATGTGGCAGTTTCTATCTTCTTGGATGATCATGATTGAAGCTGTTACCAAGGCTGCTGTGGCAGGATCCTATATTTGTGATTTGTTGTATTGATTCTTCTCGTCTTGCATCTAGTGGCTTACAGATTATTGCGATAACCAAGATAAGGTTTTCACTTCTAATTATCAGCAATTCAACTACGCCATAAGAGAAGTTTAGTAACTCAGATTTTACAACTGAATCCAAAAGCAAAACAAAACCTTGTCACGTGTCCTTCATATTGTAATACTTAATCTAAAGCACACTCTCCATGTAACGTTCATATGAACCTCCATGGAAACTGCAAATCTTATTAGTCTGACTGTAAACCACTTACAGACAGGGATTTGGTTAGTTGTGTTATTCAACTCCTCTTATGTTCGCATATATATAAAGGACGTTATGTTTCTTGCCACCATATTCTTAAAGAGTTTATTGAAAACGTTCTCCTTCAACCTGCGGCTATATCCCGTTTGAACTTGGAAGCAAGTTTTAAGATTCTTCATCATTTCGTAGATGATAACGAGGGGCATTTTTTTTCCTCTCATAATTCTGTCCTCGTTTGGGTACAATTAGAGAAAGGAGCAAACATCCGGGACAAGAAATTTGATTTCCTGTCTGCAGTATGAAATATATAATAAAGAGCTTAATATAAAGTTTCAGAAACTTGACTGCCTGGCACCTACTAGGTGAAGATAGGTTGAGAAGGCTGTGCAAGCTTATGGGTCGTGGTCACGATTGATTTGAGGACAACTAATTAGTAGGATCTTAGACTGATGCCATCGAGGTAGAAAAGCCTCCGTAACCTAAGTAAGGCATATCATTGAAGAGTAGGGGCACAACACGTAGTCTATTCTTCATACACACGAGTATGTAGAATTTTGAAAAAGTTCCCGTTTTGTTGAAATGTGGAAATACGGTTTGGTATCCTCGTGTTACTACAGAAGACGAGGGAGGGAGGCAGTACACTCCTCATCGTTCCTGCTTCTGTACTGAGGAGACCGTAGTTTACAAATAGCTCCTCTGACATCAGTGAGCCAATAATGTATATTGCCTAGTGTAACTGGTCTCACCAGATCCTTGTATCTCTACAAGATCCCACACAACAGAAGGAGTCCGCGAGTAGCTGACAAAAATATAAATCTTTCAGTCAATGAATGAGAAAGAATAAGAAAATGAATAAGGACTAAAATGGAAAACAATAAATCTTCCTCATTCCTCTCCCATTATTCATATTCTTATGATCAACCAAGATCAACGAAAAGGCAAGAACAGAAAAAACAAGTTCCCTAAACCGTTTACTAATATATATATATATATATATATATATATATATATATATATATATATATATATATATATACATATATATATATATATATATATATATATATATATATATATATATATATATATATATATATATATATATATATATATATATATATATAAACCTCCACACATGAAGGGGTAGAAATGCTGGTGATAAAAGTACACAATGACAGTGATTTAACAAACAGTCTTCTACAGTATCCTATGACACATACATCTATGGAACCAGCACCAGCAACTATCATCGTTAGTAATCTGGACGGACGTATGTAAACAATTGTAACGTTAACAAGCAACACATTCAACAAAAATTATATATACTCACGAAGATGGACTGGTAGATCTGACCGAAGAATATTATCGGTGCCCGAAGAGATTTTTCTGGGGAGGAGATGTCCTCCATGGGCAGTAATGCAGTGTCTCCAGCGTCTACACCGAAGTTGTAGAAATAAGTCTTTGGGACGGCTTGTGTTGGTGCTAAGAACACCATACTTAGCAGGAGGGTGTAGGGCACGAGGAGGCGGGCGAAGCACCCCATGCTGACTCTTCTCAACGGGCGAGGCAGAATGATCAGAGGGAATTAAGGTCAGCTAGCGTGGCAAGCCTTTTTCTTGACGTGACGTCGTGTTTCTTCAATGGCGATCGCTGTGCAGAACTACCCTCATGCTAGCCACATGCCTCCAGGCTCCAGAGTGAGACTGGTACAGCTTGTACTGGGTCTTGTTGTTGTTGGCTGGGGAGTCGTGTATACAGCCTCCAGTCGTCACCACTACTAATGCTGTTGCATACGGATCTCTTCCCAAGGCGTTCGTTTGCGTCGTTCACTTACCGACAATCAGGTTCGTAATCAGCAAGTCTCAGGTTGCCTGATATCTGACCTGAGGAGTTCTAACATGCAGTACATCACATTGGCCCTAATCTCTTCAGTCCTTTAACGATAAAGACAATTGTCATGTTATGATGAGTGATTGGCCGTTGTCGTTAAGTGATCAGGTTTCCCGTCATGTAAACAGACAACAAAGTTGTATATCGTAAAGAGAGTTAAAGTTACCAGCTATCGAGTTAGGTTAAGACAAACTGGATGCAGGTAAACAAAGTTAGTTAATGAAAGTTAACATGGTGTTGTTGACTGAGTCTTGGTGACCTAGTCCGTGTGATGGACTTTGTGACCGACTGTTGGCGACGGAGTTGGTAATGCAACGGTTAATTGGTAGTTAGTAATTGTTCGAAGGAAATAGCACTCTTAGCTACGTGTTGACTTAGCACCACTAACTGGTGTTTTGTAATGCAGTAATATAGATTTGTTGTTACCAGTGCCGGCATACTGGTGAGGGAGGTGCTCTTGTGTGTTCGTGGCCTGTGGTCGGCCCGACCAGAGCTCCTGATAACCCGAGATAAGATGACCACCGTCCTCCACCCTCCTAGATATACCACTCACCTCCCACACTCTCCCAGACATGCCACACACCTCCTCCACTCTCCCGGGCATACCACTCACCTCCCACACTCTCCCAGGCAGGCCACTCACCTCCTCCACTCTCCCGGGCATACCACTCACCTCCCACATTCTCCCAGGCAGGCCACTTACCTCCCACACTCTCCCAGACATACCACTCACCTCGTATACTCTCGTATACTCTCCCAGACATGGCACTCACCTCCCACACTCTCCCAGATATGCCACTCATCTCCTCCACTCTCCCGGGCATACCACTCACTACCACACACACAAGACACAACCTACTGAGTTCAGCTGTGCAAACGATTCACTCCATAGATAAATAAACTACTATATTGCTATACAGGGGAAGCTTTACCCTACTTGTTCTTAATGTCAGATATGAGGATGAATTGTGGAGCAGACGGCCTAGGGGCTCCTCTACCATGTCAGTCTTTACACCCACCCAGACACCCACCTACGCCCACCCACACACTGACCTACACCCACCCACACACTGACCTACACCCACCCACACACTGACCTATACCCACTCGCACACTGACCTATACCCACCCTCACACTGACCTATACCCACCCGCAAACTGACCTATACCCACCCACATACTGACCTACACCCACCCACATACTGACCTACACTCACATGGTTGATGACATTAATACCAGGTCAACATAAAGTCTTGAGGAGAGGGTACAGTGAGAGAAGGTGTTGACATGAATATCATATCGTGAGATATTAGTTGTAGGAGACTGTATATGAGAGACCCACCTTAGAAGACCAACTGTTACTGAAGATATAAGAACAATATTCAAGTGTGAGGAGACTGAGACGGAGATACTCAGCCAGCTTGATACATGGTATACTTGGCCAAAACTAGAATATGCTTTGGAAGTTTGGTAATCGCACTTAAGAAGCACGAAAAAGTAAAGAGTAAGTCTTGAAGGGAGGAACAAAGATGAAACCAGAATTAAGAAAAATAAGTTAAAGGGAAGCGCAGAGCCATTAAATACGCCCTCAATGAAAGGCAGAAGAGTAAGGGGTGCCTAATAACAAGCCTGAGGTTGTTAAATCAATTCAATGATGGCGAAAGTTAAAAGTTCTCCGAGAGATGCAAGGATAGAACAACCAGAGGCCAAAACAAGAAATTGAATTTGTTAGAAAAGGCATCAACATGTACTTTCATTGGAAGAAATTATTGGATGACTGCGATCAACTGACTGATAAAATTATGGATGTGGACAACATACAGAAGTTTGAAATATAGTTGAATGGTAGAGAAGGTTCAAGCTACGGGGCATCATGGGTGTGGGGATCGCTCACTGTATTGTGTCAATACATCATTACATCTGAGCAGTGTTGGTACCGCGCCCCAGGCCAGTAGCGAGCTGGTCATGGTGCCGGATGGGGGAGGGAACCCCTGAAGGGAGGGGGCGCCCCTCCCGGAATGTCTTCCGAGATATTTCTGGAGTAGCTTCCTCCCCCCCCCCCCCCCCTCCCTCCCACCCCTATCCCCTGGTAGCCTACTGGCGTCTCCTGAGGCGGTCCACCCAGATCCGCATCTCCTCCCCCACCGAGACGTCCCCAGCAGCCGCCTACCCCACACTGCAATCTTTCCGAGAGAGAGAGAGAGAGAGGGGGGGGGGGGTTAAAACCTACTGCCACTGGTCTTGCATGATGCTATGCTTCTTTAGTTTCTCTCAGACGGTAATTTTTCCACGTATCATAACATACACCACCGTCCCCTCCTGCCCTGGGAAGCTTTACCTGGGGAACTATGCCCCAGGGAACTATGCCCCAGGGGACCGTGCCCCAGGGAACTGTGCCCCAGGGGACTGTGCCCCCGGGAACTGTGCCCCAGGGGACCGTGCCCCAGGGGACTGTGCCCCAGGGAACTGTGCCCCAGGGGACTGTGAAGTGGCTTGTTGAAGCTTCTCTTCCTCTGTTAGATATGACCATCCTGAGCACGATGTAACGACCCTTTAGCATGCCGTAACGACCCTTGATCACGACGTAGGTCCTGGATTTTAGTGTAGAAAGCGTGTATAGTTGTATTGTACGTGTGGATGTAGTGTAGAAGGTATGAATGTACTGTGGAAGATGTGGTCGTAGTATTCAAGGCATGGATGAAGCGTAGAAGGCGTGGATGTGGTGTGGAAGACAAGGATGAAGTGTGGAAGACAAGGATGTAGTGTAGAAGGCGCGGATGTAGTGTAGAAGGCGTGGATATAGAGTGGAAAGCGTGGATGTAGTGTAGAAGGCGTGTATATGATGTGGAAGGCGTGGATGTAGTGTAGAAGGCGTGTATATGGTGTGGAAGGCGTGGATGTAGTGTAGAAGACATACATGTAGTTTGAAAGGCTCGGCTGTGATGTAGAAGGCGTGGCTATAGTGTGTAAGGCGCGGATGTGGTGTAGAAGGCGTGAATATAGTGTGGAAGGCGTGGATGTAATGAGGGAATCTTGAGTGGTGCCCAGAACAATATCTACGTAGAAGATTCTCGAGTTATATATCGTTTGTGTGGCAGCACACGACAAGCATCCTGGGAGGAAATGATTACAAGCCAGTAGAAACAAGGACACTGGAAGGGAAAAATATAGGGCATCAGGTACACGGACACCAAGAGGGAACAAGTACAACCAGCAGGAATAAGTACACTAAGAGAGAACAAGTACATGTGATACTGTATGGGTGTGGGAGGCGACTGGCTGAGGCCACTTAAGGGTCGTGATACACGTGCAGACCCTCCCAGCACATCCTCAACTCCCTGTACATATTTCTCCCTCAGGCAAGAACAAATGCTGCCAGATCTCACATCCTTGTAAGTGATGCTTCTCCGTTACCTTGGCTGCTCACAGATGTGCTCACAACACTAAGACTCACGGGAAATACCAAGGATTCTTAGAGTCTAAATTCCTCCACAATTTGCTGTCCAAATTGTTTGTTTGGTTAACAGAACATGGAGGGAGGGGCAGAGAAGTCTACGGGTCCCCCACTAGAACAACCTCCTCACAGTGACACGTCTCACGACACATAATGTAAATATATCTCGAGTACTTGTAACACTTTGAAGTTGACCGGGACGAGAGGATGACGGCCACCACAGCGGGTGTTCTCGCTCTAGTGTCTCCCTCGGCACTGGTAGCCCACCTGCCCACCGCAGGATGGCTGGGCTTGGCACTCAGCCCACCTACCACCAACAACCTCAAGACGTCTCCTGAGATGTCTGCCTAAATCACTTTAGTACGAATGAAGTCTAACTGCAACTCTGATCTCGCTCTCTTGTTATGTTTGTGAGAGGTATTCGCTTGTCGCAATGCTCCAGAATGTATGATTCTTCCAGTGAGGGAATGCTCGAGTCTTCAAGATATCTATGCGTGGAGTACGAGTCGCCGCGACCCGGGGCTGACCAGTGACCAACGTCCAATCATGTTCGTCTTATGCATAGATGACGTATAGAAAAAAATCATATAACTGACATATAGCAGGGATTGTAGGGTTGACATATAGCAGGGATTGTAGGGTTGACATATAGCAGGGATTGCATGGCTGATGTATAGCAAGGATTGTATCGTACTAAACATTGGATATTTTGGATATTTTCAACTGTTAAAGACAAGAACTTACCAGCAGTACCTGACCTTCAGTAGAGAATCTGGCCCAACTTGCTGTACTTACCAAAAGTAGCATAAACACAGACTCGAAGCCCGACTTACTATACCTACAATCTAAATCTGACATAAACAGAGAATGTGGGTTTGACAAAGTACAACTGGCATAAATAGGCAATCCGGGCCACACTTACTGTACTGTACTTACAAAGTAGCCAGTTTCCTGCTTTACTGGATAACTACATATATGAGATGCTTACTCGACCCTCAGTTAGCACGGGTGGAAGGGTGAGTATATACGTACGTACAAACCACCTCGCCGAAGCTAACGTTCCACGGGCAGTGTAGCTTCATGCAGGCCGAGTCTGCTGACACATGACATCACTTAAGAAATGCGAGTATGGTTATACATTCTCTTTATAAACAATCTATCGGTTTTACCCTAAACTAAATCTAACCT